>NC_060142.1:191107293-191410323 GCF_021461385.2 Schistocerca piceifrons | reverse complement strand
TGAGTACATTCTAGAAGCATCCACAGATGTCAAGAATCATTGTACTAGAATGTCCTGTAGCTGTATATATACTGTATGTATTCTGGCCAGAGGCAGTTCGCTCTGCGCTCTTGTATGCGCAGGTGCTGAATAAACCTTTGTTAAGTGAAGTTAGTGTTTGTCATTCATCTAATTACAACTTCTTCTGTGTGACATTATTCTGGTGGAGGCGCTGGGTGTTGGAACTTGTGATAGCGCACATTATTGACGACACAGTGGCTCCCATCAGGCCATGACAGAGCCGCCATGTACATGGCGAGAAACCTGAGTTCGAGCCATATTCAACAGATGGCAATCTACTGGAGACAGAAGAAGAAGAGGACGTTACAATGACAGCAACTGTGTGCCACTGCATGAGACATCCTTCTGGGTTCTCTAGTGACGATGGCTACGATCCAAACAAGTGGCTGAAGGTATATGAGCATATAGCCAAATTTAAAAAATGGGATGACACCGTGTGTTTGGCTAACGTATTTTTCTACTTGGAGGGCACTACCAAGCAATGGTATGAGAACAATGAGGAGAAGTTCACAAGCTGGGAAGTATTCCAGGCGGAACTGCACAAGTATTTTGGCAACACACGACGACAGAACTGCAAGGCTGAAGACAGATTAAAGAGCAGGGCACAGCGTCCAGGAGAAACTACAGCATTCTACATTCAAGATGTCTTGGAGGTGTGTAAAATAGTGGATCCTAGAATGAAGCAGGAAGATAAGGTTGCACATCTCATGGAGGGTGTTCCTGATGACATGTATCAAGCCCTAGTTCTGAAGGAGGTTTCAACAACAGACAACTTCATAAAATGGTGCCAGTATATCAAGACAATGCATCAAAAAAGAATTACATGCAGGAAGTTTGAACGGCTTCAAAACGTCATATCGATGTCTGTGATGGATGAAGCAACTAATTTCACAAGTGTTCTTTGTCAGATAGTGAGAGAGGAAGTTTAGAAGACACTTGGATTGCATGGCGAGCAAAAAACTGAGACGCTTCAAGAGGTCATAAGGGAGGAAGTGAAACAGACATTGAACCCAGTCTCTTGTCCTTCATTTCCCTTTGAAATGGTGAAAAAGTCGAGACCCAGGCGGAGTTACATTCCTACAATGCCGTATGAGAAACATGTTTGGGCACCAAGGAAGACTGACATCTGGAGGACCCAGGATAACCAACCAGTATGTTTCCATTGCGGATGAGCCAGGACATGTGGTGCACTATTGTCGAGAAAGGTGGCGGATATTTGATGAAGCCCAGGCCAGAAGATAGCAGACCTATCTCAGCCGATGCCAACTCCGGGACGACGAAGATGAACAAGAAGATGTGGGTGCAGGACGAAGTAGGTCACCATCGCCGCAAGCGAGCCGCTGGAGAGGACACTCCCCAACACACCGGTCAAGGTCTCCATTACCGTTAAGAAGCTCCATCTGATCACCTACCTGCCGCAACCTGGAAAACTAAAGTGTGCAACCTTCCTTGGAGGTGAGGCCGTCGAAGAGAAAAATCCTCCGCCGTCAATCACTACAAAACTACGTCGATATCCTCATGAATGGCCGACCAGCCCAAACTCTCGTGGAGTCTGGAGCATCATATGCAGTCATTTTGGAAAAGTACCATCGCCAGTTGCAGAAAACCGTATTCGTCGACAACAAAACATCTCTGCTGTAGGTGGCTAATGGGAAATACGTTAAACCTACAGGAAGATGTACCATTCGTGTGGGTATAAGTGGCCATACACAGCCCGTAGAATTCATCATCTTACAAAAGTGTAGTCATGACGTTATTCTCATATGAGACTTTTTGAAAGCTTCTCAGGCAATTATAGATTGTGGTCGCTCGAAGATCATGCGAGATGAGATGAGATACTGTGGGCAGGAAGATGTGCATCTGATTGTGTGGAGACTGTGTGCTGGATGAAGTGATCATTCCTGCAGTCAGCGCTAGAAAGGTAACTGTCATGTGTCATGCCATGCATCAACCCATGGATCTTGTAGTGGAATGTAAGAGAAGCATACCACTGAAGAATAACTTGGTCACCCCAGCCTCTGTCATCTCACTTAACAATGGATTTGGTGAATTGCAGATAGTTTACTGTCACTAAGAACTGCAGATCCTTCCAAGATGCATGTGAATAGAAAATGCTGGGCCATTAATGGAAGAACAGCTGAGTGTCATAGAAACCTCCCATGCCAATTCTATGGGTGAAATTAGCACTACAACTATGAGACGAGATCTTCTAGCTTGATTAGGGATCAACAGAAGAAGCTACTTGCCATTCTTCAAGAGTTCTCTGAATGCTTCAATCTGCGGCGAACAGCAAATTACGCAAATCAACAGTGAAGCACCGATTTTGCACTAGAGACCATCAACCAATAAACCAGAAAGCATACAGTGTGTCAGCAATGGAGTGTCGAATAATTCATGATGGGATAGAGAAAATGATGAAGAATGACATCATTCTGCCTTCGCAGAGCCCATGGTCATCACCAGTGGTCCTCGTCAGGAAGAAGGATGGCAGTTGGTGCTTTTTGTGTTGATTACAGGAAGCTTAATAAGATAACTAAAAAGGATGTTTACCCTCTTCCACGAATTGACGATACACTAGATTGTCTGAACGGGCCTAAATTTTTCTCAACCTTGGACATGTACTTTGTATACTGGCAAATCGAAGTAGATGAGGCTGATCGTGAGAAAACTGCATTCGTCACCCCTGAGGGCCTGTGTGAGTTTAAGATAATGCATTTTGGTTTGTGTAATGCACCAGCAACTTTTGAACAGATGATGGATAATCTTCTACATCACCTGAAGTGGATGATGTGTCTTTGTTATTTAGATGACATTATAGTGTTCTCAGAGACATTTGATGAACAAATAAAAAGACTGAGGGCCAATCTCAAGTGTCTCCAAAAAAGCGGACTGAAACTTAATCCAAGAAAGTGTCTTTTTGGAGCAAAAGAAATCAAAATACTTGGGCACCTTGTGTCAAACGAAGGTGTGCGGCCAGACCCAGAAAAGGTGAGATCTATAATTGAATGTCCTATTCCTAAAAATATTAGAGATGTCAGAAGCTTCCTCAGATTATGTTCTTATTACCGTTGTTTTATCAAAGACTTTTGTTTCAAAGCCAGGCCACTCCAACAGTTGTTAAAAGCTGTTGCTACATTTATCTGGGGTGGTTCTCAACAAGATTCTTTCGATGTGCTGCAAAATTCTCTGACAATTAGTGCTGTACTTAGTCTGTATGATGAGAGAGAACCTACAGAACTATACACAGATGCCAGTCGATACGGGATTGGTGCTGTTCTGGTGCAAATTTCTGATGGAAAAGAGAAGGGTGTAGCCTATGCTTCTAGGACACTTAAAAAAGCCGAGAGAAACTACTCAAATACAGAAAGAGACTGTCTTGCTGTGATCTGGGCCATGTGCAGATTTTGACAGTATCTCTATGGAAGCCCATTCACAGTTGTTACAGACCATCATTCGCTTTGTTGGCTGACAGGTCTTAAGGATCCAACAGGATGACTCACCAGGTGGGCACTACGTCTTCAAGACTATGACGTTACCATAGTGTACAAAAGTGGAAGAAAACACCAAGATGCCGACTGTCTCTCAAGAAACCCTGTGCAAGACTATCAAGACTTCGATGAAGATAGTGACTGTCTCGCTGCACACCAGGATCTCTCTGCTGAGCAGAAGGAGGATGCCAAGATATCTCAAATTATGCTTGCTTTAAATTTGTCAGAGGATGTTAAAGGACAATTTAAGGTAGTTAATGGATTACTTTGCAAGAAAAGCTTTGATCCAGGTGGCTACCAGTGATTCCTAATCATATTCGCGTAGATGTTCTACGGAAATTCCATGACGCACTTGAAGCTGGACATTTAGGATTCATTAAGAGATACAATAGAATCCGCAAGAGATTTTTCTGGCCAAGTTTATTTAGGAGTGTCTGTCACTATGTGTCGCACTGTCGAGAGTGCCAGAGGAGAAAGGCAGTTCCTCAGAAACCACCTGGCCGACTCATACCAGTTCCACCAGCCTTTCCAGCATGTTGGGATTGACCTCCTCGGACGATTTCCAACGTCTGCTAGTGGCAATAGATGGATTATTGTTTACACTGATTATGTGACACGCTATGCCATTACGAAAGCTGTGAAAACAGCCAAAGCATCCGAGGTTGCCAAATTTATCGTGGAAGATATCACATGACAACTGCGTACCATCCGCAAACTAACGGGCTTACTGAATGCCTTAATAAGACCTTGGCTGACATGCTGTCAATGTTCATCAGTGTTGAGCAGAGCAACTGGGATGAAGTGCTACCTTTCTTGACGTTTGCCTAAAATACCGCCAAACAAGACACCACTGAATTTACACCATTTTTCCTGGTGCATGGGCGTGAGGCGACTACAATGATGTACACTGTGTTTCCATTATGTGCTGATGACTTGGACGACAACTACATCGGCCAGGTGTTAACCAGAGCTGAGGAAGCTCAGCTGTTAGCTCGACTCTGCATGCTGCAGGCTCAAGAAAATGATTGCCAAAGGTATGCCCTGTTGTCTACCAACCTGGTGACCTCGTCTGGATCTTCACTCCTGTTTGGAAGGTTGGACTCTCTGAGAAGCTCCTCAGGCGCTACTTTGGACCTTATAAGGTTGTAAGACAGTTTTCTGATGTTACTTATGAAGTTGAAGATTTTGATTCCGACACAAGACGATGAAAGATCCGAAGTACTGTCCACATCATTTGAATGAAGACCTACAAGGATCTTGTAACCCAGGGTGAATTCGAAGCTCCAGCGACAGGCAACAAGTAGAAAGGTGATGAAGAGCGTAGTGGCAAAAGAAGTTCTAAGAAGATCACCGCCACGGCGAGCATTAGTCATCGGGAGTCGGAGTATGCAGGACCGATGACTTGTTCCTGGACTAGGAGGACATAACACCGAGACGCTGTTCTCTTAAGGAGGGAGCATTGTCGCAGAAGATGCTGAGTACCACTGTGGTGTAGTGGTTATGATACTAAACTGTTGCATGGAGGTCATGAGTTCATAACTCACCTGGACTGTACAATTTTAATTTCTGTATTTGATTAGAGTACATTCTAGAAGTATCCACAGATGTCAGGAATCATTGTACTGGAATGTTCTGTAGCTGTATATATACTGTATGTGTTCTGGCTGGTGGCAGTTCGCTCCACGCTCTTGTATGTGCAGGTGCTGAATAAACCTTTGTTAAGTGAAGTTAGTGTTCATCATTCATTTAATTACACCTTCTTCTATGTGATAATATAATTGCCCATGTGAGTGATAGGAACAGAGTATATTATGTTTGAGGGGAGTATTGCACAGGCTGAGGGCAGGAAATTTAACATCGTGTACAGAAAAGTGTAATTTTGTTTTGGAAGAGGTGTCATACAGTGGTCACACAATTAATAACGATGGGGTTAAGACAGAGCCTGAAATTGGTTAAAGCTATACGTGAATTTTCTTTGCCTGAGTCAGTGTAGGAACTACAGACATTCCTTGGAGTTGCAGATTATTACCAAAGATTCATAAAGGGATTTGTGGTTGTTGTTAGACCGTCAATGCATTTACTGAAGAAAGGTTCAAAATTTCATCAGGGGGTTGTCAATGTGCTTTTGATAAACATGAAAGAAGCGTTTACATGAAATCAATCTTACTATTTCCATATTTCAGTAAGGATTTCATTCTGCCATGCAATGCATCCAACCATATTGTCTCAAGAAATAAAGGGCGTGGAGCATTGATAGCCGATGCATCAAGACAAATGAGCTCAGCAGAGAGGAATTACTGCACGAAAGAAAAAGAGATTTTGAGCCTTATCTATGGAATCATCTGCTTCAAGTGTATCTCTGTGGGGAAAATTTTCCAAGTGACAGCAGATCATAGAAATGGTTGCTGGAGTTGAAGGTTGGCACTATTGAGTGAGTTTGATTTTGAGGTCACACATAAACATACACAGCACAGGTAATATCTTTCTTGAAAATGGACAATTTGTTTTAGTGTGTTCCCTCCCTCCCCACAATATAATGTTAATTTGCGGTTGGATTCTGCTCAAATTATCAGTTCATCTTCCATGAACTCTTCTAATGAGTAATAACATTTGTGTATAAGAATTTCATGTAACTTCTTTTTTAGTATCCCTAGTTCCATGTTTAGAATGTATTTGCCTTTAAGTTCGTTGTAGACTTTCATACCCATATATTGTGGGGACTGAGCATATAATTTCAATCTATCGGCAGGAAGCATAAAATTATCTTTACTCCTTTTACTGTATGGATGATCAAATTGGTTTTTAATTAACAATTCCGGTTTGTTGTGTAGAAATATCATTAGCTCGTATATGTATAGGGAGAGGACAGTCAACATTTTTAGTTTCTGTAATAATGGACGACAGGATTCTCTTTTCTGTGCAGTGCACATATTTCTGATAATTTTCTTCTGAAGCTTCAGTACACAAGATATATTATTGGAGCTCCCCCAGAAAATAATGCCGTATCTTATCACTGATTCAAAGTAACTTAGATATGCTACTTTGCAAGTGGACATGTTAGTAGCACTTGATAGTATATGAATGACATACACAAAGCTACCCAGTTTGCTGCACCGGTACTCAATAAGTGTGTTCCACTTTAAATTCTTATCAAGGTGTAGACCTAGAAATTTGGCAGAATGCACTTTTGTTAATTCTTCACTTTTATGATTTATTCTAATTTCCTGGTCTCTTGACTGTTTGGTTCTGAATTGAATCAAGTTTGTTTTTTATATGTTAAGCTTCAGACCATTTAACTGGAACCATGACTCTAGCCTGTCTAATGTACCAATGACTCTGTCAGGAATCATTGCTGTTTCTTCGCTTTCTATCAAGACAGACGTGTCATCAGCAAACAGAACGGATAGTGAATTTATGTTTAATGGTTAGTCGTTGATATACAGTAGAAAGAGAATTGGACCAAGGATCGAACCTTGCGGGACACCCTGTGTTATTGTGTTCCAGTCTGAATGGTAGTTTACACCATTTGAGGAGATGATTGTTCTTTGTTTTCTATTAGATAAGTAAGAAGTAAGCCATTGAAGTACTCCACCATTAATCCCATATTTTTCTAGTTTGTGGATTAGCAAGGAATGATTTACGGAATCGAAAGCCTTTGTCAGGTCACAGAAAATTCCGGCTACTTTACTTTTTTTGTGTAGAGCTGTGCAAATTTTTTATATGAGATTATTTATGGCATCTGTTGTATTTTTCCCTTGCTGGAAGCCAAACTGATTGCACAAAATAATCCCCTGTGATACAATGAAGTTTTGGATTTGGATAGCAGCTACTTTCTCGAAACTTTTTGACAGCACTGGAAGGAGGGAGATAGGACGATAATTCCCCATTTCTTCTCTTGACCCTTTTTTAAAAAGTGGTTTTATTTCCGCATATTTTAATGATTCTGGAAAACAACCTTCTTCAAATGATTTGTTGATTAATTCAGCTAGTGGAGGACTTACTATTTTGTACACTGATTTAATTACTTTTGCAGGTATCCCACCCCCAACCCACCAAAGTTTTATTTTTTAGTGATAATATAATGTCTTGTATTTCTTTCATTGTAATATTTCTAAATTTCATAGGAGATATATTTTTTCAATCAAGCCCATATGGACATACATTTTTATTGTAATTTGTAACATTGACGTTTGATTTTGTCACATTGATAAAGAATTCATTGAAGTGTTCTGATAATTGAGCAGGATTTACAGTGGTAGTGTTTTCATGCTTTATTTTACAAATTTTGTGGCTGCCGACTTTAACGCCCAATTCTGATTTAACAACAGACCACACTGCTTTCGATTTATTCTTATGATTTGAGATTAGTTCACTGTTAGACATTTGTTTTGCTGCCTTTACAACATTTTGTAATGCTTCACATATTTAATAAAAGCTAGATCTTTGTTATATTTCAGCTCTTTGTGCAGCTGCCGTTTCCTAGCACTAGAAATTTTTATTCCTTCTGTTATCCAAGTTAGTTTACTTGTCACTTTGGTGTTGGCACACTTAGGTGGAAAGGTTTCATTAAATACATGAAGGAAGCTGTGTAGGAATTTTTGAAAGTTTTCATTAATTGACTTGTTATTGTTACATTTCCAGTCTATATCTTTTAATCTGTCCTGGAATACAGTTAAATTTTCTGAGTTGAAATTTTTTTAAAGTACTTAGGATTATTTTTAGGTGAGGTTTCTGTGTCTGTTTTTGCCAGTTCAATAAACAGTGCTTTATGATCAGACATTCCTATATCTAAGCATAATTTATGAACATCTTGAAACAATTAATTTGTCAAAATGTTATCAATGCTGATTGCTGACTAGGCATTTTCTCTGGTGTATTCTAAGAAGTTTAGTTTGAAGCCAGATTTTTTTATTAGATCAGTGACTTTGTCGGCTTCATGGCATTCACTTAAGACATTGATGTTGAATTCAGCTGCTATTACTACTTTTTCCTTTAATTATGCTTTCGAGCATATTTTCTAATTTGTATAGGAAGTGGTTTTATTTGATTTCCCAGGATTCTGTAAATTGAAATTACAATAATACTTAGATGTACAAGTTCTATACAGCAACTTTCAAAGCTACATTCCTCATTCAAATGATCAAACTCACTCCTTATTTTAAACATTATGTTAGAATGAACAAGTATACATGAGCCTCCAAGTGATTTATTTTGTCTGCAGTAGCTAGCAGCTACGGTGAAGTTTTGGATTTTATTTAGAAATTTTAGAGTCTTTCATCAGCCAATGTTCGTTCAGACATACAATTTTTACAAATTTGCATTCAGACAGAAATATTTGCAATTCATCTATTTTATATGTGCTATTTGAGGAGCTAGAGGTTAGACTATTTATATTGTAATGCATAATATACATGGTTCCAGGTTTATTTATTACCATGGTTAGATTTTTGTTTGGTAAGCATTTTGATATTATTTGTTTTTTTTGCTCACATGTAATTTTGCATCCCCTTCTCTGCTTATTCGTTTCCCTTTTTAGTACTTTTCAAGATGTGGCATACATCAATAAACATTTTACTAAGCAATTTGGAGTGTAGCCTGTTTAGATGAAGGCCATCTATCCCCAGGCATTTGTTACACAACACTTGTTTGGGTCTATAAATATTGCTCCAAGATCATTACAATGCTCCCTGATATTACTATTTATCCTCTTTACATATTTATAACTTACTCACCTGCTGTACATTATACCACTGATAACAATTTTTGAAGTCCTGTATAAGCTTCTTGCCACTCAAATTAAGTTTCGTGTTTCATTGATGAGGTCTTCTTCTCTGGAGTTGCAAAGAGAATTTGTTCCTACGTGAATGAACATGCCCTTGTAGTTTTTTGGAGAAATTTGTGGAGATTCTTCTTTTGAGTTTTGAATGTTATTTAAATGTTTGTTTAGTTGCTGTGTCCTGATTCCTGGTTGTACGTCGATCTTTGCATTCAGCACAATGATGTTTTTCAGCATAGAATCACCAATAATAAGAGATTCATTATTTTCATTTTTGACTTCGCCAACACGACGACTTTCCTTGTTTTTCTTGTAGGTAACACTATTCCAATGGTATTTGTTTCTTGAATTTGCATTTTCTAGCGGTTTTTCAGAGTCTGCTGTCGATGTATTTGGTCAAATAGTGGCATTCGAGTTTTCGACATTTAGATTGTTTACACTAACAGTATCCCTCTTGTTGCAGTTATAACCTGCAGGCTCACATGCCTTCTTTTGTTACTTACTTCCTTGCTTAAGTGACAATATTTCACATTTTAGAGTATCAATTTCTGTTTGCATCGCTTTTTTGATTTCATCTTAACAGCCAATGCTAGATGAACGGTTTCTTCGTGTAAGCAATCAAAACAAGACCATTTAAAGTGTTCACTTATGAATCTAAGGCATGTTTCCGTGCATTTCTCATGCATCCAAAAGTTGCACTTAACACGTAGTATTCCTTTCACTACACGTTTTTGACATTTCTTGCATGACGAACTGCTTAATTTGTTTTTTTCCGAGAGCACTGTGTCATTGCACTTTTCATTGGGCGCCATCTTGCCAACAGTGATAGATGGTGCAGAAGACAGTAGGTAAGTGCAAGCAGTGTAGTAAACAGTTTTGTACAGAGGATACATTGCTGTGTAGAAAAACCAAGTTGGAACAACAAGGAGCAGTCCCAGTGAAACTGAGGAATAGAGTGCTACAGGACACACATGATCACTTGTTAGCAGATCATAGAGGATGTAAGGCTACCAACAAGGGAGTAGTGGAGAGCCGTTGGTAGAAGAAAAGGAAGATGGACATGAATCAGTATGTGCGGAATTTCATACAGTATACCCAGAGAGCAGATTTGTGTTGAACGAGGGTACCATTGCAAAGAGTACCTGAAGCATTAGCATTATTTGAATTTCTTCGTATTGAGGCATAATAAAGAAATTTGGAAAGCAGAGACAATCTCTCTGACTCCGGCTTTCTTCACTTGTTTTGTCAAGTTGTATTCTAGGCTTTTGTATTCAATTCATGACATTCACTTACTTTATTTGCTGAGCGCCTATTACAGTCATTTTCAGTGTGCCTCATTCTTCAGTTACCAAATTCAGCTCTTCTTTTACAAACAACTTGTAGATGTTATGATATCTCATTAACTCATTTCACCACACACACCATGATACACACCAAAATGCAAAGCTACGGGAACAAGCCCTCAACACAAAGTATAATTGATGGTCATATGTAACCAGTTGCCACCCACTGATAAAATTCCTGATTATTGGAACTTCTTCACATGTGTTAACTCTGCACCACAAAATATAAACAACACAAACAAGCTGATAGAAAAAAAAAACTAGTGTTTATGACAAAATAGCAATGAAGTTAACATATCAAATTATTTCTGTTTCCCGTCATTTATCACTGGAACATTTCCCGATTGTCTGAAATATGCTGACATTAATAGTCTTTATAGGAAAGAAACTAAAGAAATAGCAAGCATCAAACTTCTATCCAATTTCACTTTTGCCAGCATTCTCAAAAATTTTGGAAAATATTATATAAATGCAGCTTTTTAACCATCTGACTATAACTACTAGAGGGCTACTGCAAATGATTCATTAATTTTCAAAGCTCAATGTTTTCTGAAGTATTACGTGTACAGACATGATTGACACATGGATAGAACTGTAAATCCACCAAGTTTGCAGTTAGCCCTCTACAAATGTTTATGAGTACCCCTCTGGTCATACAACACTTGTCCAAGTTGTAGTAAAGTCTGTATGCCCAATCCATGATGCAAAAGTTTTTCATTTAGATAGCTACGAACATCGATGCTACAGTGAGGGGATGCCCCATCTTGTTGGGAAAAATTCATGGAAACGGAGACAGTTGTTGAAACAACCAAGACTGCATCATATCAAGGTAAGAAATTCCCATCACAGTCTCTTTTCACGGAAGAAAAATGCCCACACAGCTTCATCTGTGACACTGCACAGAAAACATTAATCTTTGGTGAAACTTGTTGGTACACCAAAATTTTGTAAGGATGTTCGGTGTCTCACATGCACATATTGTGGTGATTAACCTTTCCAGATAAATGGAAGCTTGCTTCATCACTGAATATTGGCATGGCAGCTAAATGTTCATCCTCAAGTGCTTTCTGTATTGTGGTGCAAAATAGAAGGTGCCAGCCATAATCTTCTGGTTTTTATTGTCACATGAACTGCATATTGTACTGTTTGAGATGTAAATGCTTTTGCAAAATCTTCCACAGAATTTACTGCAGTATTCCCAGTTCGTGGCTTGCCCAGCCTGTTGACTTTCTTGTTCTGCATGTGAAACTTTCCCTCGTCTCCTCCATGGTTGTATCTAGCACAGTTGGTCAACTGGTACTTTTCTGTTTACAGAAACAACCAGTGCTCCTAGATTATCAGTACCAAAGCACAATAATCTGTTTAAATGACAATTCTTTTCCATAGTTCCTTCAGAATATGGGCTCTGCTGTTTTAACAGATAAACATCTTACATATTCCAACACACAAAAATTCTTTTCTTGCTTTGTCACCATTTTGTCAAGGCACTGCACTCGAAATGCAACTGGTGGACAATATGCAAAATCTGCAAGTTTATGTTTCTATTCATGCATCAGTTATATTTGTACAAGTAATACTTTGGAAAATTAGAACTCTGAAAGTTAATGAGTAATGTATAATAGCTCTTTTTCAGCAGCTCGTGGTCTTGTGGTTAGCAAAGGTGTGCGCGTGTGTGCGTGCGTGCGCTGAACTCTCCAGAGATGGGCTCCTGACCAAATATGCGATACACACATTTCATTTCAGTTGGCATGTACACTGTCAGGGACACAGTTAAGATTTTTAATGGGTTCCCATATTGAGGAGGGTGCTTTTACATACAGCAAGAAAATGCTTAATTTGTTCGGCAATAAATTATAGGTTACTGGTGTAATATATAGTCTGTGTAAACCATAATATTCATTTAAATAAATTAGAATACAATGTCTGTTCAAAAAATTGTGGAACTTTGTCCACAAAATTTTTCTGTGCTTACATTTTACTTATTATACATGGTCTCCTTTGAAATACTCTCCACCACAATTGATACACTGTTCCCTATGCCATTTCCACTTCCAGAAGCAGTGTTAGTAAGCGTCTTGCTGGACTGCGCAAAGTGCTGTCTGTGATTTTATTTACCTTGTGTATCGTTGCAAATCTTCATCCTTTCAATGGATTTTTCAGCTTTGGAAATAAAGAAAAAGTCTACAGGGACCAGGTCTGGAGAGTATGGAGGATGAGACAACACAGTGATTTCGTTTTTTGTGCAATACTCACACACCAATGGGGATGAATGTGCTGGCGCATTACCGTGATTCAAGAGCTGTGAGTTGTCTCACCACATTTCAGGATGTTTCCTTCTCACATTTTCTCGCTGGCGTCGCAACACTTTCCAATAGTACAGTCGATTAACTAATAGTACAGTCGATGAACTAATCCCTCAAAGTCAAAGAAAAATATCAGTGTGGCTTCAATATTTGACCTAATCTGACATGCTTTTTTTTTATCTTGGAGAACCTTTCTGACCCATTATGAAGATTGAACCTTGGTGTCAACATCATAATCCTAGACACATGGCTCATTACCAGTTATGATTCTCTTAAGAAACATTGCATTCTCATTTGCACTATCCAAAAGCTCTTCACAGATTGTGAGGCAAAGGTATTCTGGTCTTGACTCATGAGCCGTAGGACGAACTTGGCAACAACACTATGCACTCCAAGATGCTGTGTTAGGATTTCGTGACATGATCCAGCTGAAATGTTACATTCTTCTGCTATCTCTTGGACAGCCAGTCTTCGATTGGCACCAGCAATTTCCTTGACATTCCTGATATGAGCATTGTTGGTAGACGTTGAGGGTGTCCTGAAAAGGGTCATCTTTGACTTCTGTCTAACCATTTTTTAAACCCTGTGAACTTGTGAACTTTTCGTAACACCACATGTAAGCTCTCATCACTGTAGGCTTTCTGCATGATTCAGTGTGTCTCTGTAAAGGTTTTCTTGATTTTAAAGCAAAATTTAGTGCAGGAGCATTGCTCCTCTAACACTGCCATCTCGAAATTCGTAAACTGACAGTGTTCTACTCAGTATAGCACTGAACAATAACTAACAGACATACAACACTGAAGCTTCTGGCAACTACATGTCAAATATAGGCATGTGCAGGGATACCAACCGCATTTCACTCCAACACATCATTGGTGCGAAATTATTAATGTTCTGGAATTTTTTGAACAGACTTCATATGATTCTTTAGCAGGAAAGTCACAATGTTAAGAACGTACCTTTTTTACAGGAAACAAAATTTATCATTAGGAAAGAGTCCTGTATTAAGCTATCATCCTCATCCAGCTGGAAACTAATTACATGTGGTGTCCCACAAGATTCCATCCCAGGGCCCATACTTCTTTTTGTGTCTTAAATGATCTTCATCAGTAACATTTCCAGACGCCAAGTTTGTTTTGTTGTAGGTGATATAAATATTTCAATAAACAGCAAATCAAGTATAGTTGTTGAAAGTTCAGCTAATAAAATTTTCATTGACATTAATAAATGGTTCTTAGCAAAATTGTTCATTACTAAACATTGAAAAGGCACACCATATGTAGTTCAGAATTTGCAAGAGGTTTTCACCCAGTATATGTCTAAAGTATGATGAAAAGCAGATTGAAGATATTGACAGTGTTGAAATCTTGGGATTAACTTGATAATAAATTTCAGAACTGATGACATACCCAGGCAAATCTTTATTTGCTGTACAGATGTTGGTAGACATAGGTGATACTAAAAGAAAGATAGCATTTATTGTTACTTTCATTCCATAATATCATAGGAAATTGTTTTTTGGGTTAATTCATCAAGTTAAACTAAACTTTTATTGGTTAAAAGCTTGGATGCTATCTGCTGCTGCCCATTGTGAAATTTGTCATAGCTAATAAATATCTTTTTTCAGACCAATATCCTAGTTTGTGGAATCAGTGCAATAAATAGTAATAACCTTCATAAGACCTAAAATCTATTACTTTGGTTCAGAAAGATGATATTCAGTAAGACATAGTTTCAGTAACTTGCAAGCTGTTATAATAAACTTCAACTTAATAAAGGTGTACAAGATTTGTTTTGCTGGCCGACTCCTATCCCAATGATGAATTTCTCAATAGAACCAGTTGATGTATATATTATTAATGATGTCAAATAATGTGAGTGTTATGTGGAATCTGACTTTGCGCATCTTGAATGCTGTAATATGATCAATATATATAAATGTAAATTGATTTTTTGTTTGATGATGCTTTTCTACAATAGGTTAAGGGTTATCATATGCACCTCAGTGCGTTGTACATTCATGTTTTGTTACAAGTTTGCTATTATCTCTAAATGAAAATATGTTTCAGAGATTTTGACCTGTTCCACATTCATATTGGCCATTTAACTTGGGATCTGTGTCAGAAACATTATTATCTCTCTTTTCTAGGACATAATGTACAGTATTTGTTTTACGACATGTTCTACATCTTTGAGGATCTCCTCACTCTGGATGGGTGACACAAGAAGTATAATTAGTCTAGTCTAAAACATGCTACAAATTAAGCCTAATATCTGAAAGCTGATATTGAAACTGTTTGCTCTGTACTGTGTATTGATCACTCTCACTGTATGTTTTGTATGTCATGAAAAGTAAATAACAGGGAGATATTAGTATTATGATTTCAACATTCAATTTAAAACTAAAAATATCTATAAACATTTCTCTTGATCATGTGTGTAAAATTAAAAATATCAATCTCATAAATTTCATCATTGTTACTCATCTGTGGTGAATGTGTCTGCACAGGAGACTTTAAAACCACTCGAAGAGGGAAAATATTAGATGACAGCATCAGTTAACTCACCCTTGGAAAAAAAAAAAAAATGGTGCTTCACAACTGCTTCACTAAATTTTTCCTTTGTATTTTGTTAAGTCAGTTACCTAGTTTTTTTGTTTAGTGATTCTTTTGTTACAGATTTTGGGGCATAGTTCCTCACTACTATCTGTTACTAGTAGTTTATATTCTCTGTCTAGACCTTTTGTTGGAAAGACTTTGAAGTCGTACCAGTTTCGCATGCCTTAAGATTTTTCAGTATTTAGTCTATCAAAAAGGTTACAGTTTCAGTTTTAATTTTGTTTCTGTATGTTTGCAGACAGGATCTATCAGCATTTTCACTAAAGAAGCCTGATATGACTGCAGTGTATAGTGTTTCAAGCATGAATGGAAACAAGCAAGAGGTTCGTGGTAGTTGGTATAATGCAAAGGTATGATAATTATGTTTTATTCTAATCTTCTGTTTTGTTGTTATCAATTTGTTCTTAGCTCTTTTTAAAAAATCACACATCATTCATTTTTATTACTTTTTTTCTGAAAATGTTACTTTATAACGTGAAAGTGATTTTTCCCTTACACATTGCATTGAGGCAGAGACTTGTGTATTGGCATATAAATTCACTGACATAGAAAAATGTTTATATCTTCTGTTTTTCCAAATGCAGAGAGTTTCATCTAAACACTTTCTCTTTAAAAAGAAATTTTGCCAGAGTTTTCAGAGCATAGCACTTTTTTTGGAAAATGTGTGTTTCAATTTTTGCTTTGAAAATGTGTTATGCAAATAAACACATTTTAGTATGATTAATGTCTTTACAAACATAAAACTTGCTGTACATTTTTGATGTTCCTCTGCATTTGTAATTAATTCATTCCTGACCTTTGATTATCAGATATTATTCAGCTCACCTTTTATTTTTTGTGGTTATGGACATGAAAAATCTTGGACTACTGCTCCAGATTCTGCAGTAAATGCTGGAAATAAAAGATTTAGCAGCATAGTATTGTGTAAATGAATACGACCATCCAATCTTAAAGACAGTCCATCTGTATTCGTTCATGTGCAGAAACAGTGAGAAAAACCTCCATGCAGTTTTCAGTTCCAAACTATGTTCCTAATGAATGGTTCCAACTGTTGTGATCATTTTTTATTGTCCAGATAGATGTTGCGTAACATATCACTCCATCACAGTGATATGTTACACCACCAAGAGGGAGAGACAAATAGACAGAGAGAGAGAGAGAGAGAGAGAGAGAGAGAGAGAGAGAGCATGCACATGCATACCTGTGTGCTGCAGTACACTTACTGTCTGGTAGGCTAGCATAACTGTCACTTCCTAAAAGCCAGAACCCCTCCAGTTCCAGGTTACCCACCACTCAACTTTTTACGTAACTGAAAACTATCCTTAGAGTTGCTGATAATGGTCTTTATTGTATGAAATCTCTTTTCCTGGCATGTATTTCAGTTTTGACTTTCCCACTTTTTTTATATCTATGTACAAACTCCCAAGCCACCACATGGTGTATGATGGAGGGTACACACTATCACTACTAATTACTTCCTTTTCCATTGTTTTCACAATTGGAGTGAGGGAAAAATGACTGTCTGTATGCTTCTGTACGAGCCCTAATTTGTGATATCTCATCTTTGCACTCCTTATGAGAAATGTATGTTGGCTGCAGTAAATCATTCTGGAGTCATCTAAAAAGTCTGTTCTCTAAATTTTCGCAGTAGTGTTTCATGAAAAGAATGGCGCCTTCCCTCCAGGGATTCCCATTACAGTTCACAAAGCATTTCCATAACACTCATGTGTTGATAAAACCTATCTGTAACAATTTTAGCAGATTATAAAAAAAGGCAAAGTTCTGCATCCTGGCCCTGATGAGACAATTGGGTTCAACTGTCCACATTGTCACCTTCTGCTACTTTTGTGATCGGATTTGGTATGGAGTGGCATGTGGTCAGCAACCGCTCTCCCAGTCATTATCAGATTTGTTGACCATGGAACTGCTACTGATCATTTGAATAGCTCCTCAGTTGGCCTCACGAGGCTGAGCGCACTTCATACAAGTCCTTACACCAAGGAAAAATCCCCACAGTGTCAGAAATCAAACCTGGGTCCCCCACATGCTTATCACTCAGCTAAGGAGGTGGACAACAGATCTAGCAGCACACCTCTGAATTGCTTTATGTCTTCCTTTAATCTGACTTGATGGGACTTGCAAACATTCAAGCAATATCCAGGAATGCATAACTGTGTTATACAAGGCCTCATTTATAGTGGAGCTACATTTTACTAAAATTCTCCCAATAAACTTTGGTTGACCATTCACCTTCCCTTCCACTGTCCTTGTTTGCTTGTTCCATTTCATTTCACTTTGCAGTGTTACACCCTGATATTTAATCAATATGATTGTGTCAAGCAGCACTCCACTAATACTTCATTAGAACATTACAGTATTGATTTTCCTACGTGTCTGTGTTAAGGTACACTTTTCTACATTTGGAGCAATTTGCCATTCATTACATCAAATAGAAATTCTTTTTAAGTTATCCTGTGTCCTTCTAGAAACTCCATGATGACACTTTGCTATGTGCAGCTATTCTAATGAAGAAAGTATTCTTATAAAGTCTAAAGAAAGCTGTAGCATTGATTCTTCAGTATACTAACATAGAGTGAGTCAAGGACTGTTACTAAAGGTCTTGTTGAAATTGATCAAACCCTTTTTCAGAATTGTGTAATTTCATAAAAAGTGGCAATTCACACCCTTGCCCGTTCTATAACTTTTGTGCACTACTTGAAAATGGCCTATTGTGCTGTAGTCACTTTTAAGGTTTGCTTGGTCATTTGCTTGCGAAATGTATATTACGGCATTGATGCAGATGTGTGTAAAGGTCAGTCTCTCTCTCTCTCTCTCCCTCCCTCCCTTTCTTGTGGACCAGAACAATTACAGTAATATTCATTTTTGGGAATTTTATTCTGCAAAAGATATTCTTTCTGTGAAAGTACCATCATCTTCAGAAGTCTTTCCTTTTTTCATATCATGATTGGCTTTATACA
Organism: Schistocerca piceifrons; assembly: GCF_021461385.2. NCBI lineage: Eukaryota > Metazoa > Arthropoda > Insecta > Orthoptera > Acrididae > Schistocerca > Schistocerca piceifrons. The sequence continues at coordinate 191,391,757 of NC_060142.1, read as the reverse complement.
CACATGGAACCTCCAGAACGTAATTATTTTTCTTGTCAGTACTAATATTTTGCTATTTTCATCAAGAAATGTATTTTCATTGTCAACTACCAGCATTTCTGCTTCATCTTTTTAACAATACAAGTACTTAAAGCAATTTTTGAATGCCTGTACATTGTTCACTCTGGTGTTGGTTACTCTGGTACCGCGCGCCGTGGAATTTGAATTCGCGCCAGACGACATGGACGTCGAAGACCCATAGAGGTCTCTGCACCATCGCGCAGTAAGCTGTGGCAGCACGCGCCTCCTGGCCCGCTTTTAGTATGAGGGCACCACAGCGGAACACGTGGTTCCAGCAGCCAATAGCGGCACCCCCGATAGCGTACTTAAGCGCTTGCCTCTCGCTCAGCCAGTCAGTCTAATCACTTGTATGTTGGTTGACACCTCACCTCACGTTAGACAGTTTACTTCCTTGTTCTGTGTATGAGTGGACATATTTGTTTCCTTGTGACTCAGTTGTTCAATCTTGTTGTATTTGTTCTGTCCTTCATCGGTTGTGTCCGTCCTCTCCCGTTGTGTTGTTGTTCGCAGGCCTTTCCGCGGGTCCTGCTACGCTTTCCGTCATTGCTACCCCGCGACCGTCCCAGTTGCAGTTACAGCATATTGGCGACGAGGTAAACAGTGGTCGTTGTTGGTATGGAGGCGAAGTTGGTCTGTCTGCTGGAGCAACAGCAGCAGCTCATGCAGCAGCAGCAGCTCCAGTTAGACATCTTACAAAAGTCGCTGTAGTTGCTAATGGACGTAGTCGATGCCCGGAATCCGTTACCGCAACAGCTTCAGAGTCCTCGGGTGTCTGATGCTTTCTCACGTCCGCCGTCATTTCCGCCCTTTAATGACGCTAAAGAGGACTGGGAAACCTACTTACATCGGCTGAAACAACTTTTCATGGCTTTTCAAGTCACGGACGACTCCTTGCAGCGGTCGTTGTTTTTATCTTGGGCCTCTCCAGACACATTCTTTCTTCTCCGCAAGTTGGCACCGTTGTCGAGGAGATCTGCCTTTTGCTGACAAACTATTATCCCCAACGCTACCATGTAGTCGCCTCTCGGCTGGAGTTCAACCAGTACCATAAACAGCCTGATCAACTGTATTGTTCCTGGTTCATGGACTTGCAGGGTCTCAGCTGTCGATGCGATTTTACGTGCACCAATCAGCAGTGTAAGGCTTCATATGCGGACTCCCTGATCTGGGATGTGGTGGTTCAACTGGCTCCCAACACTGAGGTCCGTACAGCAGCATTGAATCTCGACAACCCCTCCTTGGAAGAGATTCCCCACATTGCCCACTCCTTTGAAATTGCTCAAGCGGCTAACAAGCATCTTATGGCGCAACCACAGGTGGCAGCGATAGAGAAGTGCCACGGAGGGTTCCACCCTCCTGATGTCGATGGGGTCATGCGGCCCACTTCCATCTTGCCCACAGCGCTTTAGTGCCCATTCGCGGGCTGATTGTCCACACCGCTGGAAAACGTGCATGCTGTGTAACAAGGAGGGCCACATCCGATCGGTAAGGCGTAGTCTCTCGACTCAATCCAATCCTGCCCCTCCTGGGCCTCAAGATTCCGTCCATGCTCTGCAATTGGTCGTCCCACAGGATGACCCATCAGTGTGGAAGCTTTTCCTCATGCTCTGCATTTTCACAGAGGATGTCAGTTTTCAGGTCGACACTGGGGCCACTGTCTCCCTGATTAATATGGCGACATATACTCGGCTGGGCTCTCCTGCATTGTCACCTCTGTCTCGCCTTTTGGTCGCCTACGGAGACTGTTCCATTCCCCTTCGTGAGCAGTTCATTGTCCAGGCAACGTACAAGCATGTTCCCCGGCTCGTTACCCTCTTTGTCGTCGACCATCCATCGGTTTCGAATATTTTTGGCCTGGATGCATTTCAACTGTTTGGCTTTTCAATTTCCGACGAAGTTAAGGTCGTTTTGACGGCTGTTCCCTTTCAGGACTTGGACGATCTGTGCTCCGCTTTTGTGTCGTTGTTTGCACCGGATCTTGGATGTGCTTCCGGCTTTCAGGCGCACGTCACCCTACGGCCGGGTGCACAGCCTTGCTTTTTCTGAGTCCGGCCCCATCTGGTAGCCTTACGGCCGGCGGTCAAGCAGGAACTTGATCAGCTCCAGGCCGCTGGCATGCTGGAACCTGTAACTTGCAGTGCATGGGTGACACCACTGGTGGTCATACGGAAACTCAATGGGTCTCTTCAGCTGTGTGTGGACTTCGACGCTACAGTCAATGCTCAGTCCCTCGTTGACACTTACCCCATTCCGCAACACGAAGACCTTCTTGCCAAGCTTACTGGCGTAGGGTATTTTTCCAAGATTGACCTGGCTAAGGCATACCACGAGTTGCCCTTGGATGCTGAATCTCAGAACATCATGGTTATCAACACGCCTTTCGGATTGTATAAGTACAAGCGCCTTTCCTTTGGTGTCTCTTCGGCACTGGCCATTTTCGAGTGATTCCTGGAGCCGCTTACACAGCCTATCCCTGCATGTGTGAATTATCTGGATGACATCTTGAGCACTGGGTGTTCCCGCCAGGAACATTTGCAAAACCTCAGCGCCTTATTTCATGCTCTGCAGTCTGTTGGTCTCCGCTGTCGGCTGGACAAGTGTTGTTTTTTTCAACTGGAAGTGGAATACTTTGGCCACTGGCTTAGCAAAGATGGCATTCGCCCTTCGGGTCGTAATGTTGCGGCAATTGAGGCCCTTCCTCATCCCAAGGACTTATCTGAACTCCAGGTGTTTTTGGGAAAGGTTACTTATTACTTAAAGTTCTTGCCCCAGGCTGCCTCCGTTGCTCAACCCCTCAATCACTTGTGTCGCAAGGGGGTACCTTTTGTTTGGACTCCTGCTCCATTTGCTGATCACATCCTCCTGCCGCCCCTACTCCCAGCATGTCCCTGGCATGGCTGTGTGGGCCCACAAGTACGGGTGCAAGGCGGGTTGGACACCCGGCTCATGGGCGGCGTGTGATGTCGAAAGGGTTGGAGCACCGCCATTGTAATCAGCTCTGCCCTCATGCTGCCACGGGACTCGCGCCGCCGCCTCTTTCCCTACCTCCTTCGGGTACGGACGTGGTCTTTGAGTCACCTTCTCAGCCCCCGGTTGCCATCTCCCCGTGGGCCTGCCACCAGCCCTCTCCGCCTCCGGGTGGATCGGCGGCTCCCTCCCCCCGCCCTGGACTCTGGATCGGCTGTCATGGATACCTCGGGCATCCCTTCCTTTCCGCCAAATGTGATTGATACGCCCAGTTCCTTTTCCCACTGCCGCCCATCTCGGCACCGTTCGGGGCATTTCCACCCCTATGCGCAAGTTTCAGGGGGGGGAGATCTCGTACCGCGCGCCGCGGAATTTGAATCCGCGCCAGATGTCATGGACGTCGAAGACCCATAGAGGTCTCTGCACCATCACGCTGGAAGCTGTGGCGGCGTGTGCCACAGCGGAACACGTGGTTCCAGCGGGCAATTGCGGTGCCCCCGATAGCGTACTTAAGCGCCTGCCTCTCGCTCAGCCAGCCAGTCTAATCATGCGTATGTCGGTTGACACCTCGCCTCGCGTTAGACATTGAACTTCCTTGTTCTGTGTACGAGTGGACGTGTTTGTTTCCTAGTGACTCTGTTGTTCGATCTTGTTGTATTCGTTCTGTCCTTCATTGGTCGTGTCCGTCCTCTTCCATTGTGTTGTTGTTCACGGGCCACTCCGCGGGTCTTGCAGCGCTTTCCGTCATTGTTACCCCGCGACCTTCCCTGTCGCAGTTACAACAGTTATCGTATCATGTGCCATATGAGATGTCTGTCCAGCACTAGATACTGTTTTGTTTTCTTCATGCTCATATTGTTTTCAGTAGATTCTTTTATCAGATTTTCACCATTTTTCTCATATTCTGGTGAACAAATCCTCAATAGTTTTATTTACTCCACCATATTCTAGCATGTTTCTAATATTATTTCCTTGAAACTCTTTATTTCTCTTTTCTAGTTGCCTTGTTCTATTTGAAATAGTACTTGGTGTCTTCTTCATACCTGCAATATCTTTCTTTGTTGTTAGTGATGTGTTGTGAATAAACAGCAAAAAGCAGAGGTAAATGGTTGCAGTAATTAATACATAAAATACTGTAATATGGGAGCAGCATGATCATTGTGGATTAAAAGCACATGTTAATGAACCTGCTTTTAAGGAATTTTTGTTTGTAATGAATATTTCCATCAGCCTCAGTAAAACTGCCAAAAGAAAAATGTTACTGAAATTAAGTTTTAACGAAACCATTTCAAGAAAAAGCCCACTTTTAAGACAAATAATTTGTGAAGTGATAGCTAGTTATGATGGAATTCATAAGATTTTCAAATGAGTTGCATCAAAGTACTAATGCAGAAAACGTCAGTAATTCACATTCTGTAGGTAGTTCATAATTTTTGATCAGTCGTTTAGAACATATGCCAGTTTCTGCAGATAGGTCACATGATAAGACGTTACAGAAAATGTTGCCATTAGGTCCTAGTACACAAACTGATCACATTGTGTTGTTTACCGAAGTGTTGAATTTTACATTGTGGGCGTTTCATGTAGTTACGATCAGCAAAACATGAACTTTAAGATTCACATGATGCAGACAATTATTCATGTCATCAAAGACAAGTGGAATGCTAAACTTCTCTACACAGCAAAGAAATATGATTTGGCTGAATATTTTTTGTGTGGTGTATTTGAATGGGAGCTCACAGGGGTGAAACTCATATAGGAACATCCGATAACACGGACTTTGTTTGGTGCCAGGCCACTTGGAGCAATGCAAGTTTAATAAACCATCAACTCCTTTTCTTATTGTGTCGTTTAAAGTCCTGCATTTTTGTTTTGTTCAAATAAAAGCTAGTTTCACAGCATCGTTTTCCTGATTACAATTTCATGTGTGTATTGCACATTTTAAAGGCATTGTGAATATATTGCTTATTCTCTTTGATGTTTCGTATAAAACAGAAGCTGGTTTCATCACATGGTGTTCTATGAACTTATATATCTCTGTTTCTGTGTATGAGCCTTCATTCTCTAATGCTTTTTGGACGACAAGAGACAGTGTGGTCTTGAGCTGCAAGGCTCACACGTCTCTCAAATCAGTTAACTTGCATGTAGTGTGTAGCCGATCCTCTTCTCAGAGTAATCAGCTATGTCGATCTCCCAGAAGCTTCTTTTCCGAGGAATATAGCTGGTTAAAGGAATTTATTAAACTACTTCTCTATTCTTGAAATAATCTGGGTACTCGTGGAATACTTTTCAGTCCAATCACTTTATATTTTCAACTCTCACAGACAATAACTTCTGCAAGCTAACTTATTCCTTAAAAATTAGACTCATTTACACCTATTCAAATAGCTTACATGTGTCTTGCTTCGTTCATAGCCAAGATGTGAAGTAATTCAAAAGTCTCTAGTCTCAAGCCAGTCCAATACATGAATGAACATAGAAATCTATATTCAGTTGTTCATTAGTCATTTTACAATCAACACAGACACAAAAGAGCACAGAATACTACATAAACTTTTCTTATTCTTCTCTATCCCTACACGGAAATTCTGTGGACCGTACAGCAGGTACTTGTCTGCCGCTGTTTGGCGCCGGGTCCATCATTTTCTTGTAACTCTGTTTTTGACCTGCACATACAAATAGGCAATGTGCTGTAGGGCGTATTCATTTCTCCCACTCATCTCTAAAATATCGGGTGTTCGAAACAATGGAAGGTCGAGTGGTTCTAGAATTTAATTCAAAATTCTCAAAGCACTACATATTCCCCCCTTTAAATCGAACATGCGATATTTTGTACAATCATTATGTTACTCATCCACTTCTACGTTTCCAGTATCTACTTCATGCCTACATACATTATTCAATATATAATATGCTTACTTGGATCATAAGAGTCCCACTATCCTACAAGTCATCAGAATATTTGTTAGACTGACCTCTCTGGCTTATGTTCTCTTTCCTTATTCTCGCTTCCTACATAGGTATACTTGATGTAAAATTATCATAGCTTTTATATCCTTATGTACCTATGCGAAATAGAATAATTTTTCTGAATCATATACTTCCTATATATACATATTAATAAATAGCTACATGATAGTTTTTCCAAGTAACTAGGCGACGTATTTCCTATATATACGTATTAATAAATATCTACATGATAGTTTTTCCAAGTAACTAGGCGATGTAGAACCATCACAATAATCAACCATAAATGCATATTTCTCTATGTGCACAGTCTTTCCCCCTACAACACTTGACGGTTCTCACATCCTTTTAATTTGTGCTTTTTTATTTGTGTCTTACGTGTTATGGTGTATGTATGTGGAAGTGTGTTTGTGTAGCCTGATTCTTCGGCCTACATGTATGAAGTAAGTTGAAGGTTATTGGAAACCACAGAAAATAAGAGGGACTTCAACAATAGAAGTATATGCATATGGAAAGAGGGAAAGATAGACCGGTACTCAGATGAGAAGTAAGAAAGGAAAAAGTAGAAATGGTTGCTAAGATTGAAGAATGGAAAGAAAATAGCCCCAAAGACAGGAAACCCTTTCCACCCCCCTTCCCCAGGATCACCACTTGTCTGGTACTTGAGTGAGAAACCGGAGGTGGTATGATGTTAAATGCCTCCTACAGAACAGACATTCTCACCTTCACCTTTGAAGTCCTGAAGAAAAATCTTAGCAACCCCTATGGAATGGCAAATGGTGGAGAATCAGTCACACTTGTCTGTGAGTGTTGTCTGAAAGGTGTGGTGTGTGTTTAGTTCTAGTCATGCTTGTACTTGCACTACCCTCCCCCTTCTAAAACTAATACAAACCCTCCCATTCACTTCATGTCTCATAAAAGGTATAAAATGTTCTATAAACATAGAAAATTATACACTACGATAACATAGTTGTTTAGTCATTCAGTTTATACCATACTTTTATACACACAGCACAGAAGAAACACCGAAAACAACTAGGGATCCGATGGTCGTGACTCCGCCCATTAACACAGAACGTTAACGTCCCTGGGAGACAGATGTGACCCCACCCGGATCCCACGGATCTGACATTAACCTCACTCGGTTACTTACGGACCAATACTTCTCGTTAAGTTTTGTGTGAAAACCCCCCCCCCCCCCCCACAACAAAACAGTTACCACTTTACTAGGAAACACAACCTCAGGTAAAGTTATTCTGTTTTTTACTCTATCCTGGATAAGTTTGAATTCTTTCCATAAATTATCTATGCCTTTCTTCGAATCATTAAGTTCCAAAGCTAAATCTGAAGAAATGTTGTTAGTGGTTACCCTCTCGACCATCTTTCTATCATCTCTTCTACTTGTTCCTCCTGTTTGCTTATATTTAAGTTTTCTGATGTTGCTAGTTTCTCTTTAAAGTCCCTTTCCTCGGTATCAACTCGCGTGTTAACGCCTGCAATTTGTGATTGGACTATAGGAATTAGTTTGTCCTGCTTTTCAACATTTTCCTTTAAAGTGTGTAACCTTTGTTTTACAGCATCAAATGTAACATTACATACACTTTGAAATGATCCTAGTTTTTCATTCAATTCAGACTCTACACTATTACATTTATCTTCAATATCAAATTCTAGTTTCTTTGCCAAATCCTGAAATCCAAATTAGTTACTCTATGTCTGACCAAAGGCAGTGAAGAACTGATTGACGTGACTACTTAAAGAGCTGTTAATTCACCTTTCAATTCTATCATAAAATTTTCCACTTTAGTGGTTAAAATATCAAATTCAGTCTTCAAATTTCCCATACCTTTATGCAACTTGCTAAATTCCTTATTTTGTTCATCTGCTTCCGCACTTAACAATCCTAAAGTCTTATTCTGAATGTCCACTTTATTTTTTACTTGAACATAATAGAGGGAAACATTCCACTTGGGAAAAATGTATCTAAAAACAACATACAAACGCTTTTTTTTTGATAAGTTACAGCATCTTTATTATTTACTTGAATATTCACTGTGTCTATTTCTCTACTTAAATTAGCACTCTGTGCATCTAGCTTTTCACTTAAAAGTTACACTTTGTGCTCCTAGTTTTTCACTTATATTCGCACTCAGTTCATCTCTCAAGGAAGCATTTTGAGCATTTAATTTTTTACTTAGCGTAGTAATTTGAGCATTTGACTCTGTTCTTACTGAGTCTAACCTTAGACTTAGTTCTTTGATTAAATTTGCTACTTCAGCCCAGTCTGGCATTTCCTTATTCACTGTCATAGCCATGGCTGGTTCTGCTAGTTGCTGTTCTTGATGCATAACTTTATTGATTTTAGACCTAGTAATCATCTAAAAGAAAATTCACCACTGAGTACACTAATTACACTAACAGTTTATCGTTCAACAGTTAATTCAACTTTACCAAACAATTATTGTTTTTCGTTCAGCCAGCGTAGAGTTCTAGCTGTGTTGGTGAGTAATCAGTGCCACTGGACAGCAGTGGCACTGGCAGCATTGAATGTTGGTTTCAGCATTGTCGTCGACGAACGGACACGGAGTCAACACTGGTGAGCAGCAGCTGGTGCAGTGGGCGTCAGTGCCTGGTTACTGCATTGGCGCGATGTACGTTTGTGAAAACTGCTTACTCTCCACACCCAATCTTCTTAGTCGAAAAGTTGAGGTCTTCTCCCCAGCTCTGTGAAGTTAATCGTAGTTTTTGATTGAGATTTCAAATATATTACTTTGCAAGGTCACAAAAACATTTCCATGTATATACTTTAGCACCAGACTTTCAGGCCCAGCCATAAAATATAAATGGAAAATATTATCATCTAATCCTAGTATTTCACAAAACAAGAATAAGGATTTTTGGGCTATATTTCCCCGTATCTGAGGTTCACTGCCAGACCACTGGGAGCAGTATTGCCATTCTGTGCTTCTGTGTCGTAACATGAGCCTTGCACTTCTTATAATTCGGTATTCTGTATGCAAGTTCATTCATGCTTCATTGGTTAAAGGGCATACACATCTTCAGTTTAACTGCACAGTTATTCATTCATGTTAAAACCCACATAGTTATCTGAACTGAGGCTGTATAGGATACATTCAGTTTCCCCGTCAGTTCTCTCTCTTCTGGCATTCCATGCAGTTTTCCTGATGATAAAATGACAGTGGGCAACAGAAAAAGGAGAGCTGCATTTTGTTGTGTGGTTGCTTCTGTGTTGCTTCTTTAATTATTTCTGAAAATCTGATTGAAGGTGGTTTATTTTCTTCATTTTACCATCACGAGTCTCATCAGGATACGTGGCTGCCTTTTTTGTTTTTTACACATACACAAACAAAACACACACACACCCACACACCCACACACCCACACACACACACACACACACACACACACACAGCTAGAATGTGATCGTAGAAGTCTTCAATAAAATCCAAAGGTGCATTATTTTTCATGGAGGTAAAGATGTCAGCAGGTTGAGGTTTAGATAACACCTGTATGTGAGAATTGTACAGTCATAAGAGGAACTGCACAGGTTATCATTGATATAGGCTTGTCTGTTGTACAGGTGGCAGACTTGCCAGAAATACACAATTACCGTAGGTAATCATAACATTTATTGCTCAGATGTTTTGTCACACATGATAAGCTGTGCATCTAAACTGAAAGTGGAGCCCTTAAGGACAACAGAAACCAATATCCTACTAATAAAATGGATTCATGCCAATAGAAGTGGAAAAATTACTGTAAGTGGAAGTGTATTGCATGAGGAGGTCCAAGAAATCTCCAAGGAGTTTTGGAGTGATGATTTCAGTGCATCAAATGGCTGGCAGACTCGATTTTTTGAGGAAAAGACGTCGTAACCTCTGTTACCAAACTTTAATTGTATGTGATCCCAGGAACATTTTCAATCATGGTGGAACTGGGGTCATCTACAATTCATTTCCCTTCAAAACCATAGCCCTACTCTGTTCAGGGGGGTGGGTGTTTTGGTGGGGGTGGGGGGTGGGGGTGGGGGTGGGGAGGATGATGGCCCTAATGTGTGTTAATCGTGGTGACATTGTAATGTTTCCACTGTTAATATTGGGAATTTTAAACTTTCAGGTGATTAAATAAATAAAAACTGCTGTTCATCTACAACCTGATAAGTGATGCTTGGGTGGCTACTGAAGTTTGTATGAAGTTTCTTAGGAGTTTATTTATTGCGATGAGTGCATCAAGAAGAAAGATGATTCTTATTATTGCCAGTCCTGCACACCCAAAAGGTAACAACATTCCTCATTCCTACGAATGTTGATGTTGTGTTTCTCCCAGCAAACTCTACAAACAGACTCTACACCTTGTCACAGTTCACCCTGTGAAAGCTAAACATAGAATGGCTGTTGTGCAGAGGTCAATTTTGTTCCTCAAAAGAAAGAATGTAATGAGAATGAATATTTTAGATGCTTTGCTTTTGTTTGTTCGTGTCTGGAAATGCTGTAACTCAACAGATTGTCTTGAACACTGCTGGTGTTGTGGGTCAATATCAGTTGCCGGGGAAGAAGATAAAGATGATTTCCCTGAATGCTGTTGAACATATTCCATCAAGTGTGACATTTGAGGACTTCGTTGTAATGACATCCTGGCTTTTGCACATCAGGTTGTCAGGTTAATGTAAAGGATTGTGATGCTTTAATAATGAATCAAGCAAAGCTGGTAGAAGGTTGGGAAGGGAGGGGGGGGAAGCTAATGTTGATGATGGTGATTGTGATGGTGGTGGTGATGATGGTGGTGGTGGTGGTGGTGGTGGTGGTGGTGATGATGATAACGATGATGATGATGATGAGGAGGAGGAGGAGGAGGAGGAGGAGGAGTGATTCAGATGCACTAAGTTTTGCTGCAGTGGTTAGAAACATTTTTTCCTTATTCGGTGCAAACGAGTTGGTTCTAGCCCAGTATCAGCCAGCTAGAGCAACAACTCTCATCAGCAAACTACATTTCTTGATTTTTTAAAAATAGAGGATAGTATTTAAAGATTTTTCCATTTCATGTGATTGTATTAGTTGAATAAAACAACTTCTGAATATAAACAATTTCTTCCTCTTTCTGGGGTGCTGCCATTAAATTGAGACACCAGTTGGTGATTTTATGTGTGACTTTAAAATAAATGCCTATCAAACTAATGAAAAATATCTGGTACTAAGATATATGTTTTAGGATTTTCTAGAGCCAAATCATGCATTTCTGAATAAATAGTCCCATCTGTACAGCCCCAAAAATCTCCAAATTGTGATTGTGAGTAACTTTGTTAGCACATTGAAGCCAAACCCCTCTAAAAGAAAACACGCATTTAAAGAAAAAATGTTTTGGCTCTCAGAGATTCATTAAAAAGCGGTTTACCGTAGCATTTGCCACAATGGGGTGGTGTCTCATAATTACCTTGATGTCATTAACAAAACATGTTGTATGTAGATGTACTGAAGTTGCTTAATGTAGATTTAATCTTGTGCTTGTTAAGGTACAGCCAGTCTCTGATGAAAAGCTGCTAACATAGGGGAAGATTACCAATCCTTGTGGACTGCTGGTTGCTTTCTCCATTTCACAAATACAGACTCTATTGTTCAGAGGACCATTTTGCCAAAACAGTGATCCTTGGATTTCTAATAATGTTATCAGTTGGATAATGATAGCTGTGACAACCATACATGCCTCATGCAGCTAAAGGTAGAAAGATCAGTATTTGCTCCAGTGCAATTCATAGGATGGACAACAATTCCAAGATCCTCATTACTGCTGTCCATATCTCTGCAGAGGACAACACAGTAACATTGGGGGGGGGGGGGGTTGTTATTGTTATGATATTCAGTCCAAAGACTGATTTGCTGCAGCTCTTCATGCTAGTCTGTCATTTGCACTCCTCTTCATCTCTGCTTAACTACTGCGGCCTACTTTCTTTTGAACCTGGTTACTCTGTGTATTAGGCTTGGCCTCCCTGTTAAACCTGTACAATCACCCCCCCCCCCCCCCCTCCAAACACACACACACCAAATAAACAAATAATCAGGCTGTCCATAAATTTCTTTCCTTCTTTCTTTCTTTCCAAGCTAATCATCAGCAATATTCTGTAGTACCGTGTTTCAGAAGCTTATGTTATCATCTTGTCTGAACTGTTTATTCTCCACAATTCACTTCTGTACAAGTCTACACTCAAGACAAATATTTCCAGAAAAGTCTTCCTGATAGTAAATTTATTTTTAATATTAATAAATTTCTCTTTTTTAGGCATGATTTTCTTCCATTGCCAACCTGCATTTTTAATCCTCTCTACTTTGGCATTTCAGTTATTTTGCTGCCCAAATAGCAAAATTTGTCTACTAAGTTTGAAGGAAAGCCACAAGTTGCAGTTAACATTTTTTATAGACCAGTTTTGCTCAGTTTAACCTGAGCATCACCAGAAAGTGTGGAATTCACACTGTGGAATTTTTATAAACATGTGGACTCTTAAATTGACATAAAAACAGTTACATTATGATAATTTCTGTTCAAAATAGTTCGCTAATTAAAGTGCCGGTGTCACAGTTCGTTGTATAACAGTACTTGTAACATTGTGGTCAGGTGCACCCAAAGTGAATGTACTATTTTTTACAGACCAAGTCAAAGTCTTTGTATGTATTTGTTTGAATTTACCTCACGGAAAATCATTTTAATTTTCTTACCATATTGTTATCAAACTATGTTAAATTACTGTCATTTGTTATGAAATATGTTTAAATTGTCATAGAAAACACAAATTTAAACTTAATTCACAACTTTTATAGTGGTGTGTGTAGACATATCATTCTTTCATAAGACAGATTTCATCATGCTGTAATTTTTTTTTTTAAATACATCATCAAAAAATATAAATAGATGTCTTTAAAAAATACACTTTTGAAAATACTTCTGTAATGATAAAACAGCTGGGAGTTAAAATTATGTCTTGACAACAGCTCTGTAGTACTTTTTGAACACCTGGAATAAACCAGATAAAATAAATTGTTTTGATCATTCAATAAATTTTGCAATTTTGCCAAAAAAAGTGTCAAAGTACGTATACTAGCTGAACTTATCCCATGACTTTTGTCACCTCTGTGTAGTTGGCTGATACCATTGTCAATGTCAGAGATTAAGTTGGTCATATAATGACTTTTGTAATGTATAAAGTCATGTGCATCCAAAAATAATGTTGAATTTTTATTGAATTTACCTTGTGCTTTACTGCATGTCTTGGACTTGCTAGAGGCAAGGCATAGTTCAGATTTTGTGAGAAGAAGAATGGTTACTAAGCCAAATCTCTCATAAATGTTAATTAACTGGTCTCTGCAAGTTATATATTTAAGTGAATATGAAGAAACTTATTGTGTTTTAAGTCAACTACATTGTTAATCGGCGAGTACTTTGACAATAATGTTTGTATATGTGCTCATCAGATTACGGAAATAAGAGATAATTATTATTTGCCACACATGTCAAAGAATATCAGAATGTGGCGACCCAAGTGACAGGACCTGAAGAAAATGGAAATTTCAAGACAGAAACTGGAAGAAGATATTAGGTGTTGTTTGTAGCAACCAGGCCTAACAAGATACGAGAACTGTTTCCAGTAATTGTATTGAGTCCAATAAACCAATGGAAGAAAGTTGAGAGTGCAACGCAGTAAAATATGTGAGAAAGTAGGGGGGGGGGGGGGGGGGGGAATACCGGGGATAAGACCTCAACTTTTCGACTAAGAAGATTAGGTGTGGAGAGTAAGCAGTTTTTACACACGTACATTGTGCCGATGCAGTACCAGGCACCAATGTTGACTGTACCAGCAGCTGCTCACCATTTAAAGTATGTTATAAAGAATACTGCAATTTAAATTCCAACCATGCAGCATTGGCTGAACTTTCAAAGATGACTAACCATACTTTTGGCAAGCGACAAGATAGCGTGAAAATTATCCATACCACAGATAAAATGACTCTTCATTAAATGAATTGGAGGAATTAGAAATTTTTGTAGAAAAGAAGAGAAAGCTGCCAAATTTATTAAATCATTCAAATAAATTTAATTTACATGCAGTCTTCCAGTTGTCAAATTGCTATAGATAAACCATCAAGACGTTATCTTAATTCCCTGCTGTTTTATCCATACAGAAGTATTTTCAAAGGTGTATTTTTAAATGTATATTTTAAATGATATATATGTAAAGATATTTCTAAAGACATATTTTTTTGAATAAGTATTTTAACAAATATTACAGAATAATGGAATTTGTCTAATGCAATAATGACACACTCCCATAAAAGTGGCAATTCAAATTTAAATGTATATTTTCCTTGTCAAATGTATCTCGCAGCAAATGGCAAATATTTACCACTGTTTGCTAGGAATATGGTAATCAAATTGAATGGGTTTTCACAAGGTAAATTCAATGAAAATACAACATTATTTTTGGATATTGACAACAGTATCAGCCAATTACACAGAGGTGACAAAAGTCATGTGATAGCGATATGCACAATAAAGATAGAAGTAGTATTGGGAACACATGCCATAAAAGGGCAGCACATGGTTGGAGCTGTCATTTGTACTCAGATGATTCATGTGAAAAGGTCTTCGGTGTGATTATGGCTGCACAATGGGAATTAACAGATTTTGAATATGGAATACTTGTTGGAGCTAGATGCTTGAGGCATTCCGTTTTAGAAATCTTTGGGGAATTCAATATTCTGAGGTCCACAGTGTCAAGAGTTTGCCAAGGATACCAAATTTCAGGCAGTACTGTTCACCATGGACAACACAATGGCCGACAGCCTACAGTTAACGACTGAGAACAGAGAACTGAGAATAGAGTTGTCAGTGCTAACAGACAAGCAACACTGCATGAAATAAAAACAGAAATCAATGTGTGACATACCTGTTAGGATAGTGTGGCAAGATTTGCAACTAAGGGGTATGGTAGCAGAAGACCAATGTGAGTGTCTTTGTGAACAGTGGGCATCTCTCCTGGGCTTGTGACCATATCGGTTGGACCCTATGTGACTGGAAAACAGTAGCCTGGTCAGATGAGTCCTTATTTCACTTGGTAATTTCTGGTGGTAGGGTATGAGTGTGGTGCAGATCCCAAGAAGCCATGAACCTATGTAGTCAACAAGGCACTATGCAAACTAGTGGCAGTTCCATAGTGGTGAGGGACTGTGTCTACATGGAATAGACTGGATCTTATGGTCCAACTAAACCAATGGTGGACTGGAAATGGTTATATTCGGGTACTTGGAAACCATTTGCAGCCATTCATGGACTTCATGTTCCCATGACAATATGCCATGTCCTGGGCCACAATTGTTCACTGTTGGGTCGAAGAACATTCAGAATGATTCGAGCGAATGATTTGGCCACCCAGATCATTCAACATAATCCCAACGAACATTTATGGGACATAATTGAGAGGTCAGTTCATGCAAAAAATCCCATACTGGCAATAGTTTTGCAATTGTGGATGGCTATCGAGGCAGCATGGCTCTACTGAGGCAGCATGGCACTATATTTCTGCAGGGACTTCCAACAACTTGTTGAGTCCATGCCATGTTGAGTTGCTGCACTACAGCAGACAAAAGGAGGTCTGACACGATATTATGAGGTATCCCATGACTTTTCTCACCTCGGTATACTTTGAACAGAAAACATCATAATGTAACTTTGTCTGACAATTTAAGTGGGCATATTGTAACACTTTGTAAATTCCACACTTTCTCTTGATGCTCTTGTTGAACTGAGCGAAACCAGTCAGTTAAAAATACTGATTGCAGTTTATGGCTATCCTACAAACTTAATTTTAATAGTCGGTGTTTCCTTTGCAGGCAATGCCCACTCTTGCTGAACTCATCTGCAGCTTTTAATGTCTCATTCCCTTAGTTAATTCCTTCAGCACTGCCTGATTTAATTTGACTACATTCCATTACCCTTATTTTACTTTTGTTAATGTTCATCTTATATTGTCTCCTCAAGACACTATCATTTCTGCTCTTTCAAGTCCTTATACCATTTCTGATAGAAATCGTCAACAAACCTCAAAGTTCTTATTTCTTGTCCTTGAATTTTAATTCCCCTTCCAAAGTTCTGCTTAGATTCCTTCAAAATTTGCTCAGTATACCAAGTGAATTGTGATTGGATTACAATGCCTCACTGACTTCTCAATAACAGCTTGTTTTTTTTATGTCTTGTGACTTATACAATGGTAGTCTAGTTTCTGTGCAAGTTGTAGATAACTTTTTGCTTCCTGTATTTTATTCCTCCCCCCCATGAACCATGGACCTTGCCGTTGGTGGGGAGGCTTGCGTGCCTCAACGATACAGATGGCCGTACCGTAGGTGCAACCACAACGGAGGGGTATCTGTTGAGAGGCCAGACAAACATGTGGTTCCTGAAGAGGGGCAGCAGCCTTTTCAGTAGTTGCAGGGGCAACAGTCTGGATGATTGACTGATCTGGCCTTGTAACATTAACCAAAACGGCCTTGCTGTGCTGGTACTGCAAACGGCTGAAAGCAAGGGGAAACTACAGCTGTAATTTTTCCCGAGGACATGCAGCTTTACTGTATGATTAAATGATGATGGCGTCCTCTTGGGTAAAATATTCCGGAGGTAAAATAGTCCCCCATTCGGATCTCCGGGCGGGGACTACTCAAGAGGACGTCGTTATCAGGAGAAAGAAAACTGGCGTTCTACGGATCGGAGTGTGGAATGTCAGATCCCTTAATCGGGCAGGTAGGTTAGAAAATTTAAAAAGGGAAATGGATAGGTTAAAGTTAGATATAATGGGAATTAGTGAAGTTCGGTGGCAGGAGGAACAAGACTTTTGGTCAGGTGATTACAGCGTTATAAATACAAAGTCAAATAGGGGTAATGCAGGAGTAGGTTTAATAATGACTAAAAAAATAGGAGTGCGGGTTAGCTACTACAAACAGCATAGTGAACGCATTATTGTCGCCAAGATAGACACAAAGCCCATGCCTACTACAGTAGTACAAGTTTATATGCCAACTAGCTCTGCAGATGACGAAGAAATTGAAGAAATGTATGATGTAATGAAATAAATTACTCAGATAGTGAAGGGTGATGAAAATTTAATAGTCACGGGTGACTGGAATTCAGTAGTAGGAAAAGGGAGAGAAGGAAACGTAGTAGGTGAATATGGATTGGGAGGAAGAAATGAAAGAGGAAGCCGCCTTGTAGAATTTTGCACAGGGCATAACTTAATCATAGCTAACACTTGGTTCAAGAATCATAAAAGAAGGTTGTATACCTGGAAGAATCCTGGAGATACTAGTAGGTATCAGATAGATTATATAATGGTAAGACAGAGATTTAGGAACCAGGTTTTAAATTGTAAGACATTTCCAGGGGCAGATGTGGACTCTGACCACAATCTATTGGTTATGACCTGTAGATTAAAACTGAAGAAACTGCAAAAAGGTGGGAATTTAAGGAGATGGGACCTGGATAAACTGAAAGAACCAGAGATTGTACAGAGTTTCAGGGAGAGCATAAGGGAACAATTGACAGGAATGGGGGAAAGAAATACAGTAGAAGAAGAATGGGTAGCTTTGAGGGATGAAGTAGTGAAGGCAGCAGAGGAACAAGTAGGTAAAAAGGCGAGGGCTAATTGAGAAATCCTTGGGTAACAGAAGAAATATTGAATTTAATTGATGAAAGGAGAAAATATAAAAATGCAGTAAATGAAGCAGGCAAAAAGGAATACAAACGTCTCAAAAATGAGATCGACAGGAAGTGCAAAATGGCCAAGCAGGGATGGCTAGAGGACAAATGTAAGGATGTAGAGGCTTGTCTCACTAGGGGTCCGATAGATACTGCCTACAGGAAAATTAAAGAGACCTTTGGAGAGAAGAGAACCACTTGTATGAATATCAAGAGCTCAGATGGCAACCCAGTTCTAAGCAAAGAAGGGAAGGCAGAAAGATGGAAGGAGTATATAGAGGGTTTATACAAGGGCGATGTACTTGAGGACAATATTATGGAAATGGAAGAGGATGTAGATGAAGATGAAATGGGAGATACGATACTGCGTGAAGAGTTTGACAGAGCACTGAAAGACCTGAGTCGAAACAAGGCCCCGGGTGTAGACAACATTCCATTAGAACCACTGACGGCCTTGGGAGAGCCAGTCATGACAAAACTCTACCATCTGGTGAGCAAGATGTATGAGACAGGTGAAATACCCTCAGACTTCAAGAAGAATATAATAATTCCAATCCCAAAGAAAGCAGGTGTTGACAGATGTGAAAATTACCGAACTATCAGTTTAATAAGTCACAGCTGCAAAATACTAACGCGAATTTTTTACAGACGAATTGAAAAACTGGTAAAAACGGACCTCGGGGAAGATCAGTTTGGATTCCGTAGAAATGTTGGAACACGTGAGGCAATACTAACCTTACGACTTATCTTAGAAGAAAGATTAAGAAAAGGCAAACCTACGTTTCTAGCATTTGTAGACTTAGAGAAAGCTTTTGACAATGTTAACTGGAATACTCTCTTTCAAATTCTGAAGGTGGCAGGTATAAAATACAGGGAGCAAAAGGCTATTTACAATTTGTACAGAAACCAGATGGCAGTTATAAGAGTCGAGGAGCATGAAAGGGAAGCAGTGGTTGGGAAAGGAGTGAGACAGGGTTGTAGCCTCTCCCCGATGTTATTCAATCTGTATATTGAGCAAGCAGTAAAGGAAACAAAAGAAAAATTTGGAGTAGGTATTAAAATCCATGGAGAAGAAATAAAAACTTTGAGGTTCGCAGATGACATTGTAATTCTGTCAGAGACAGCAAAGGACTTGGAAGAGCAGTTGAACGGAATGGACAGTGTCTTGAAAGGAGGATATAAGATGAACATCAACAAAAGCAAAACGAGGATAATGGAATGTAGTCAAATTAAATCGGGTGATGCTGAGGGAATTAGATTAGGAAATGAGACACTTAAAGTAGTAAAGGAGTTTTGCTATTTAGGGAGTAAAATTACTGATGATGGTCAAAGTAGAGAGGATATAAAATGTAGACTGGCAATGGCAAGGAAATCGTTTCTGAAGAAGAGAAATTTGTTAACATCGAATATAGATTTAAGTGTCAGGAAGTCGTTTCTGAAAGTATTTGTATGGAGTGTAGCCATGTATGGAAGTGAAACATGGACGATAACTAGTTTGGACAAGAAGAGAATAGAAGCTTTCGAAATGTGGTGCTACAGAAGAATGCTGAAGATAAGGTGGGTAGATCACGTAACTAATGAGGAGGTATTGAATAGGATTGGGGAGAAGAGAAGTTTGTGGCACAGTTTGACTAGAAGAAGGGATCGGTTGGTAGGACATGTTTTGAGGCATCAAGGGCTCACAAATTTAGCATTGGAGGGCAGCATGGAGGGTAAAAATCGTAGAGGGAGACCAAGAGATGAATACACTAAGCAGATTCAGAAAGATGTGGGTTGCAATAGGTACTGGGAGATGAAGAAGCTTGCACAGGATAGAGCAGCATGGAGAGCTGCATCAAACCAATCTCAGGACTGAAGACCACAACAACAACAACATTTTATTCCTGATACCTACAGAATTTCAAAATGTGCATTCCAATCAGCAATCTCTTAACTCTACAAATGCTATAGATTTAGGTTTGCCTTTCTTTAACCTATATTATTAGATAAGCCATAGGGTCACATTGCCTTGTGTGTCCTGCATTTCTGCGGAACCTAGAGTGATCTTCCCCAAGATGGGCTTCTACCAGTTTTTCAGTTATTCTGTAAATAATTCGTGTCAATAGTTTTCAACTGTGACTTATTACACTGATAGTTTAATAATATTCACACTTCTAAGCAAGTACTTTTTTTTAATTGGAATGTTACATTTTTCTTGAAATATGAGGATATTTCATATGTCTCATATACCTTGTATGCCATGTGGAATAGTTTTATTGTTGCTGGTTCCCCAAGGATCTCAATAATTCTGACAGGATATCATCCACTCTAGGGGCCTCGTTTTGACTTAGGTCATTCTGTGCTCTGTGTGTATGTGTGTGTGCCTAAAATATATATATATATGCAGTATCATATCTCCCACCTCATTTTCATTTTCTTCGTCTTCCTTTTCTGTAGTAATGATGTAAAGTTCATTTCTGTTGTATAGCTTTTCTACATAGTACTTCCTCGAGCTTCCTCCAAAGGTCTCTTCAATTTTCCTATAGCCAACATCTAACTTTCTTCTAGACATGTACGTATCTACAACTGTGCATTTGTCCTCTAGCCATACCTACTTAAGCATTTCACACTTTCTTGATCTTTTTTAATTGTGTGCATTCAACTTTTTTAATGTGTTTGCCCTTCTTCAATGAAATTAAATATCTCATGTATTATCCAATAACTTCTAATGAGTCGTGTCTTTTTGCCTACTTCACTGTCTCTTTAAGCAACCAGTTTGTTTTCTATTGTATTTTTTTCTTCAGATTTTGTCAATCATTGCCTAATGCTCCCTTTGAAACTTTCAACAATTTGTTGTTCTTTCAGTTTATGCAGGTCCCCTCTCGTTAATTTCCTACCTTTCTGCGATGTCTTTTAGTCTGGAGTTCACAACCAATAAATGTTGACCATAGTCTATGCCTGCACCTGGAAATGTTTTTATTTTAAAATCTTTGTTTATCATGATATAATCAACCTGAAACCTTCCAATGTCTCCAGCTCTTTTCCACACATACAACCTTTTATCACGATGTGTATGCAGTGATTAAATGACGCTCTTTGCAAAACTCTAACAAGTGGCTTCTGTTTCATTTCTTTCCCCCAGTTACACTGCTACTATTTTTCCATGTCTTCCTTTTACTGTTGAATTCTAGTCTCCTTTCACAATTAAAATTTTGTCTCCCTTAACTATTTGCATAATTTCTTTTATCTTGTCATTATTTGTTTCTCTCTCATCATCATTTGTTCAGTTAGTAGATATATAAACTTGTGGAAGGTGTTGGGTTCATGTCTACCTTAGCTAAAGTAATGAGTTCACTATGTCCCGCGTTCTGCCATCCTGATTTAGGTTTTCCTTGATTTCCCTAAATCACTCCAGGCAAATGCCAGGATGGTTCCTTTGAAAGGGCACGGCCGACTTCCTTCCCCGTCCTTCCCTAATCCAATGAGACCGATGACCTCGCTGTCTGGTCTTCCCCAAACAACCCAACCCAACCCAAGTTCACTATGTTATTCACAGGAACTTATATTTTTATTTTCCTTTTCATTATTAGACATACTCCTGTATTACTGCTATTTGATTTTATACCTATAACTCTGTACTCTCCTCCTCAGAAGCACTGCTCTTCCTGCCACAGAACTTCACCAATTCCCACTGTATCTTATTTTAACATATCCATTCTGCTTATTAAATTCTCAATGTAACTACCTGATTAAGGACATAATGTTCTATGCTCTGACCCATAGAATGCCAATTTTGTTTTTCCTGATGCCAATACTGTCTTGAGCAGTCCCTGCCTGAAAACCTGAGAGAGAGAGAGAGAGACTGTTTTTACTTCCAGAGTATTTCATCCAAGAGGATGCCATCATCATTAAGTTATACATTAGAGCTGCATGCTCTCAGGAAAAATGACGGATATAGTTTACTTTTTCTTTCAGCCTCTGCTGTAACAATACAGCATGGTCTTACTGGCTAAATGTAACAAGGGAAGATCAGTCATCCAGACTGCTGCCCCCTACAACTGCTGAAAAGGCTGCTTCCCCCTTCAGGAACCACAGGTTTGTCTGGCCTACCCACAGATAGCACTCTGTTATGGTTGCACACACTGTAAAGCAATTTGTATTGTGGCACGCAAGCCATCTGAACTCAAAAAGTTCCATAGTTCTTGGGGGAAAGGTGGGGGGGGGGGGGGGGGGGGGGGGAGTGGGGAGGGCAGGAGAACTAAGAAGTCATACCTTTTGGTTTGGCAGCCCACACATCAGTCTAATTTTGTACAGACAAATGCCAAGCTAATGACCTTTGCTTGGTGTGTGACTACTGGTGTTATGTCATATTAGTTCCATACTTTATTGTAGCCTTACATGTGTGTTGGTTGGTCATGCGGTGATCATTACAGAGGAATGGAAAAGCCATTCTTCTAGTCTTCAGGATGGTGTTCGCCTGCCCCACCTGGGCTCTGTAGGTTTGATAGATTGGCAAGGGGTGTAGGAGATCATTGGAGGAGTAAGGGAGCTGCAGGAACGCAGATTGGGTGCATGTAAATTCTTTTATTATTCCAACATGCACTTGTTTAGAGGAGCAGCCTAGTACTGATCCATGACATCTGTGTTCTGCGATGTGGCCAGATTTCATTCAATATTCTGGCTCCCAGAGAGAAGTATTGTTGTGGGGATTGTAGCAGTTGCAAGGCTCGGTGCTGCCTGAGTGTGGAGTGACCTTGTATAGTAAACCTTTCCCCAGAGGAATTGTGTCAAGAGCTGATGTGGCCAACTGGTGTTGTTACATTGCTACTGAAGTGGCCTTATGTTGCCTGTGTGGAAGTATTCTGAGTGCAGGATTGATGGATGGGTTGTGCTGGTGCTTGCAGGAGCCAGTGACTTGGTGCTTGGGCTCGTCCAAGGGTGAGGGTTGCTGGGGGTTGGCCCATTGGGATACGAAGGAGGTAGCCAGGTATGAAACCTGGACCAGTGTCTGAGTGGCAGCAGCTTGGCATAAGGTGCTGGAGAAGTCTCATGGTGGAAGCCGGAATGGCAATGGTTGACTTCTCAATGACTTGCCTATTTTACCGATGATCCAATGACTAGCCTGGCTCGATGGCCAGTACTTACATACAGCAAAGCGAGTCTCTTTTGGCATTGCAGCTGCCAGAGTCATGTTTGCTGCATACCAAAGTTCCCCTGCTTGGTAAGCAGGTGGACAGTGACACTGCAGTGCAATAGTGCATCAGTGTCTTGCCACAAGTGGCCCACTAATTAGACCTGTGTCTTGACACTGTTCGCTACTTCAAAGAATTCAGTTCAGTGGCTCTAGTCAGTGACTGTTCCAGAAACTAGCACGAGACCACCTAAAATGTGTACCAGAGATGCAGTATCAGTCATACACTATACACCTTTAAATTCATTTATGCAATATCAGTCGTACACTATACGCATTTAAATTCCTTTTTGTCATTCACTTATTGCAGCAGTCTTCAAGCTGCCCCACTGAGGAATGCTTATGTTCTTTCTGGCTGCATCTTTGACTTGTCCCTTTTGACAGCAGTACCGAACTGTCTGGCAGGAATATTGGTGTGGAAGTCTGGGAGGCATCCTACAACAGTATTCCCACTAACATCATGAATGTCTGTACCCACTCTTTTCCATGTGTTCCTTTCTTCAACTCTATACTTATCCATAACAACATATACTCACCTTCTTTGGCTTAGTAATCCCGTCCTTCACAAGACATACTATCCTTACGGTAGTAAAAATTAAGCATACAAGTTCAGAACAGAAATCTTAAGCTGAATTATTTACAGAAAGTAAAGAGTCTGTGGTGAAGTCACTACATTCACATTTCTGATCATAGTGCTAGGAGAACTCTTGCTTAACCTCTAACTTCAACTCTCAGTTCCCGAGAGGCCCATACAATGTATCGTGGTTCATGAGCCTTGCAAAGCTATTGATGTATTTAACCACAGGCACTTTACCAGTTACAATCTGTGCTCCCTAATACAACTTTGTAATACTCCATAACTCTTTCTCCTTAAAATATCTCCCCAATACTCGTATATGTTCTCCCATTATGCAATATACTCATTTGAATAGTTGTTTTCATGCCCACTGAACTGTAGGGATTTGGGGTGTTATAATGATGACATCATGGTCAGTGGCACATCTTGCATCAGTGGTGTCTCAGTGCTTACTACTGTGCTTTGAGTCAGTTTTCATGTTGGGGGGGGGGGGGGGGGGGGATTATCGCTGTGACACTTACCTATGTTTTAATTTGACAGAATTGTACCATGGTTTACAACTACTTCACTAGAAAACAGAATAAGCAAAAAGAGTGAGGAGAAGAAACTAAAGGAAGAGAACAGCTATGCACATGACCCTGGCACTCTGTGGACATCAAACCACATATCTACTAGCATAAACTCTTGAAGAACTACTAAATTCCTAATTCATATATCAACATTATTGTCAACAAACTATGCCTAAAATTACCTAATATCTGCATTGATGTAAACTTCTTTGGTACACAGAGCCTTCCTTGTCTCAACCAAGCACCATCCCTGCCCGACCTGGCATATCTCCTTTCTTCTGGCATACCACATCGCGTGAATCAGTGCATAGGACCACATGACACACTAGGTTACATTGTGTACATACAACAAATGTTATTGTTTTATCCCTTTAACCCTTCCCAGATACCACAATCAAATCTGTACCTGAAATAATGAAAAACATGATGGTGCGTAGAGGACATATCCAAGGAACAAATTATATGAAGACCCCATGAGTGGTTACAAAATGCACATGCTGTTACCTGCTTACATTGCCAATGACCATAGCGCCTTTGCCAATCCTGCTTCTGACGCCAACATGTAGCATTTGGTGTGTGCAATGGCTGATACAAATGGGTGGAAGAACTGTTCTTTTAGTTTTCAGGATGGCATTTGGCTCCACCTCATGAGCATCGTAGGTTAGGTGTATTTGTGAGGGCTACAGGAGTCTGTTGAAAGAGTAAGGTAGCTGCAACAAGACAAATTATGTGCATGTAAACTCTAAACTCTTATTATTGTTCTGACATGCTTGAGTAATTACAGAAGCATGGTTTCATCAAGTGATGCAGCATGGTATTGATTCATGCTGTCTGTGTTCCGGAGCATGGTCGGGCTTCCGTCTCACAGTAGAAACATTGTCATGGAGATGGCAATAGCTGTTAGGCTAAGTGCAGTCTGAGTGCAGAGTGATCTTGTATAACGAAGAATTACCCAGGAGCGCTGTGTCAGATACTGATGCAGCCGACTGGATTTTTGTTACTAGCGATGCAGTCAGCTGAGTACAGGATATGGTGGCCGGTGATGGCTGTCCAGCAAAATGGTTCAAATGGCTCTGAGCACTATGGGACTTAACATCTGAGGTCATCAGTCCCCTAGAACTTAGAACTACTTAAACCTAACTAACCTAAGGACATCACACACATCCATGCCCGAGGCAGGATTCGAACCTGCGACCGTAGCAGTCACGCGGTTCCGGAATGAAGCGCCTAGAACCGCTCGGCCACCGTGGCCGGCACTGTCCAGCATTTGCGGGTTTCCAGTAGCTGGGCTTGGTTGCAGGCGAGGTCTGCTTGTGGTTGGCTTGTTGGGAAGTGACAGAGACATTCACGTTTGAGCCCAATACCTGTGTCTGCATTGGCAGCTCATGGCAGAAGATGATACAGCGATGGTTGACGATTTTGTGACTGATGCTCCAATGAACTGCTGTCTTTCCTGGCCATACAATCAGTAATTATATGTAACATAGTGGTCTGTTGTGATGCTTTGGCTGCTAGAGCCACATTTGCTGTGTATTAAAGTGCTCCTGGATACTGTGAGCACTGGGGCACTGACCTGCAGGCAGACAGCGATGCTGTGGCACAACACTTGATCTATGTGTTGCCACCAGTGGCCTGCTTTTCAGTGTTGAGACACGTTGCTAGATCTGTCTTTACACTCAACAGTCAATATCAAAGCCTGAAGGTAATCAGCGAGTGCTCTATTGAAATATGATAACGCTTTAATGGCATCATCTCAAGCAACATCCATGGAGTCTTTGCAGTTGCTTCTTATTACATTAGAGGAAAACATAGTAAATCCACCCCCCCCCCCCCCCTTTAGTTATGTGACTTAAGAATTTAATTTAGAGTAGTTTGCCTCAGCCTTCAAATTGCTGATTAATTGTTTTTATTTTCTTCTTCTTCTTTCTCTCCACCGGTCTCATCAAACGGTATTTTCTCCACACAAGCCTCCAAAGAAAGGACATGTATGATATATTCATGAATAATTGCTTTTTCAGGATCAAGTTTTATTAACGGGCGGAGAAGGTGGTTTCCTTAGTTTGTGGACACGTGACGATGAATCTAATACTGGCCATCAAACAAAGGTATGTAGTTAATGTTCTTAGTTCTTCGTAATGGATTTTTGTCTTCAATACTGATCTATATAAGTCTATATAATCTCATATTACCAGTAAACCAATATTTTATGTATGTGCTTCACAAAAAGATAAGCTAAAGAAACAGTAAAGCCTGCTAATCATCATTAAGAGAGCTGATATCTCTGCAGATTGGTTTAAACATTTTAGTCAGCCATGAAATTAAAAAATTGACCCTGACAGTAGTTTGTAGTCCTTTACATGCTCATATGAGATTTTGTTATGACTTTATATTTAGAGAGAGGTTGGGTATAACTTCCATGTTTTCTAAGTCTCTCTTTACTCTTCTGTTTATCACCATACGTAGTTGAACTTGCTAACTGTGCAGCAACATCACAGTCACTACCTGTCTATGGTTCACCAACTTTACTTGCTAACTGCTGTAAACTATTCCTAATTTACTTTGGGTTGAAAACCATAGGTCTGAGGAGGATCTCATCTTTTCAGGCAGCCAAATATATTTTAAACAAAGGAGCTAACTTTGCTTTTCATTCATACGTTTCGTAGCTCTGGTGTTACAACCATTAGCCAGAAAGATAACTGTCAGACTACTTATTCCATGAAATTTTAGGAATGCACCCAGATTATGTCGACTTCTTGCTATGACATTTCATGACAACTGTTCGGTGATCTTTAGGTGAGTGTTTTGCACCGGAGATTGCTAGTTCACATCACTGACTTTATACCAAAACTTGGTGTGGAGACACACCCATGAAGGCAGTTGCTACACGAGCGACCTCTATCGAGTTTCCTGCCCTCTTCGAATGTTGCTCTATGTGTGTTGTGTAGGCACATGTGTAATGGTGATACTAAGTGTGCACTCTCTTGTCTGAATGCGTGCTCACCAAGTTGAAATTCAGATGTCAAAATTAATGAAATTAACATTTCATTAGTCATCCTTTTTCTCTGAAGAAATTAAAGAAAACATTGAGTCCCATGCCTTATTCAGCAGACAGCTGCCACTACAATTAATAAGACCTTCTGTGCCAAACATATTTTTACCAGTTCCTTAATAATTGAATCACAGAAAGATCTCATCAAGGCCAAGCTATCCATGACAGAAAATTCATGGAATGTCCTGTGTATATACAGTGCTCGGCCATGGCTGACTTATTGGGCTGTGAAAGACAAGTGTAATGATCATTTTCAATGCATATTTCATATTCTGTGTGTATTATCTGACCAGTGTAGGCTTTGCCACAATGGCAAGGTATTGTGTACATTCCAACCTTTCGCAATCCCAGATTGTCCTTTAGTGATCCGAGAAGAGCACAAGACTTTGTGGGTGGGTGAAATATTACTTTGATGTAATGTCTCCTAAGATTCTGTCTAATTTTGACAAAATATTGCCAACATATGTGAGGAATACTATTTTCTTGAACCACTCATTCTCCCTTTGATTGTATGAGTGGTCAAATTTCTTCTTCCTTAAAGCTGTGCTGATCTGGTGTGGAGAATATCTATTATCTTTGAACATAGATTGTAGATGTTCCATCTTCTTTGCAAGGTTATCTCCATCAGACAAGACATGTGGCTGATGCATCAATGTTCGAAGGTTGCCCATAGTTTATGATGGGTAGTGGCAGCTGGACACTTGCAGATACAGGCCTGCATATATGAGTTTATGGTAAACAGTGATCCATCCGCTTTCCAGCAGACCAAGATGTCTGGAAATGGCAGACAGCCTTCTCTGCTTCCATTGTAAATTTTATATTCTTGCAGTTAGACTGCATATGCTACAAAAAGAGTGGCAGTTCTTCTTCACTGTGGAGCCACACTACAAAAGTATCATCTACAAATCCTCAGCCAAATCAAGTGCCCTCTCCTCATCGTCTTCCATAAGAAAGTTTGCCACCAGAGAGGAGAGAGGACTGTCCATTACAACACTATCAATTTGCTCAAAATATTCACTATTGAATAAAAAGTTGGTTGAGGATAGGACATGATAAAATAGCACTGTTATAGTGGCTTTAAACTTACTGCTGATGAGTGACAACGAATGCAAGAGAGGATCCAGTGAAAAATGAGATGTCATCATAGCTTACTAATAAGTCTGACTTGTTTAGTCAAAATGACATTAGTCTATTAACAAAGTCACCTGAGTTGCAACTATGATGGGAGCGCTTACCCACAAAACGTCTCGGTATAGACGCAAGATGTGTAGCTAAGTCATGTGTTGGAGTACTGATATTGCTCACAATAGGACGTAATGGAAGACCTTCTTTATGTATCACTGGAAGAACATATATAATCCATGTTGGAAAAGTGCTGTGACATCTTAATCTCTTCACAACTCTTGTGGATTGGAAGATGAATTCAACAAGACTAGCATTTTTCTTTCCACTCTCTCTGTATGGTCTTTATCAATCTCCCTTTACTTTGATTCACTTAACAAGCTATAAATAGTCTGGTCATAGATTGTGTGTAACAACAGCACAGTGGAGTTTCCCTTATTCACTGGAAAGACAAAGTGTGTGCCTTGTTTCACATCTTATTTCTTCTGCTGCGCCACTGGGAAGAGTTCTGATATGCTCTTCAACAGCACTAATAAAATCAATTAAAGGCAAGGATCTAGGCATAGGCGCGAAGTTCAAGTGTTTCCCAAGCCATGACAGTGTCACATAGCCCAAAACCTTATTCATAAAACTGACCATGCAGTGTCAAAAATCATCTTCTTGTCGTAACATTGCTGATGGTTTGGCAAACTTGGAAGTTTGTCTTGTAGCAGACTCCTTTTAGAACCGTCTGATTTTGCCCAATCCATGCTGTTGTCACATTCCCAAGAGAGAGATGGGATGTTGGAAGCATTCTCTACGTGCAGATAAAACAGCTGGTTTGAAATGGTATCCAGTTCACAGCTTGCCTTACGTGTGATGAACTTTGCAGTGGCAGTCTTGATAAAATGTGTCACTCTGGCAAACTTTGGATTGAAGCCGTTGTCCTGGCACTTCATTAAAAAACACAAAGAATGTAACAATCTTTCTGGCTTGTTACATAACTTATCCAACCTCTGGATGTGTGACGCCATCTCCACAGTGAAGAGGTATCTGATGTGATTCTTGAAATTTTCCCAGCATAAGACTATTGTATGAAGTTCTGGGATTGAAGCCAGATTACATGGACAACTAGACATGATATTTTGCCTGGCAACCATTCCGCCATCTTCAGATAAATGTTTTGCACTGGAGATTGCCAGTTCACAATCGCTAACTTTATTCTAAAAATTGTCATGGAGATGTATGCACAAAGGCAGCTCCTAGATGAGCAGCCTCTATCAAATTTCAGCCTCTTCAAATATTGCTCTATCTGTGGTGCACATGCGTAATGGTAATACTACAGGCACACTCTGTGAGAATGCATGCTCACTGAGTTGAAATTCAGATGTCAAAATTAATAAAATTGACTGTCACTTTATGTACCATTAGTAATAAAATGTTTCCATTCTGAACAAATTCAAGAAATCACTGGGTCTCACGCCTTATCCAATTGAAAGCCGCTATCATGATTAATAAGATCTTCCACCAAATGTATTTCAACTGATTCTGTAATAAATGATGGCTCGATCTTCACACATATGCCTAGAACCTTGCCCTTAACGGATTTTATTAGTACTGTTGAAGATATCAGACTTCTTCCCAGTCAGAAGAATTAAGATGTGGAACATGGCATGTACTTATGAGGGCTTCACCTCGAAAGAGTAATGTTTCCTCCATGGAAAGAGCCACACTACGCAAGCTACGACATGATCCTTACATGGTGGTCATAGCTTGTTGAGTAAACCAATGTACCAGAAGATTGAGAAAGACCCCACAGAGAGAGTAGAATGCCAAATATCAGCATTGTTGAATTCTTCTTCCCTTCCAAAAGAAGTTACGTAAAGATTAATACCTCACAGTTCTGTTCCACCATGGTTATATGGTCTATAAAGAAACACAAAGAAGGTCTTCCGTTATGTACTATTGTGAGCAATATCAGTGATCCAGTGTATGACTTAGCTAGATATCTTGCATCTGTACTCAGATCTTTTGTGAGCAAATGCCTGTGTCATATTTGCAACTCCTGTGACTATTAACAGACTGAAGTCACTTTGACTCAACAAGCTACCATGTCATCTCACTCTCCACTAGGGTCCCTCTCCTACATTCATTGTCACTCATCAGCAGTAAATTCAAAGCCAGTATGCTGGCTGCTGTGGCCGAGTGGTTCTAGGCACTTCAGTCTGGAAACGCACGACTGCTACGGTCGCAGGTTCGAATTCAACATTGAATATTTTGAGCAAATTGAGTGTTGCCATGGATAGTTTCTCTCCCTTCTGGTAGCTAACTTTCTTATGGAAGACTATGAGGAGAGGGCACTTGGTTTGGCTGAACTTAAATTTTCTGGCTATATGTAGGTGATACTTCTGTAGTGTGGCCGCACAGTGAAGAAGAACTGTCATGTGTTGTGCAGTACCTGAATTCTATCCATGACATTATAAAATTTACAATGGAAGTGGAGAAGGGTGGCTTCCTGCTGTTCTGGAAAACTTGCTCAGTCGGAAAGTGCATGGATCATTGGGGAATTCCATTTACCGTAAGCCCACACACACAGACTTGTATTTGCAGAGGTCCAGCTGCCACCACTCATCAAAAAATAGGGATGTCATTTGAACACTTGTGCACCAGCCACGAGTTGTGTCTGATAGAGACAGCCTTGCAAAAGGAGCTAGAACATCTACAATGTGTGTTCAAAGATAATGAATACTCTTCACATCGAAACAGAACCAACCCACATGATCAAGAGGATACGGAGCTGCTTAAGTCCCGACCATTCCTCCCATATGTTGGCAGTATTTCATTGAAATTAGCCACAATTTTTAAGGAAACATTATGTCAAAGTAATCTTACTCCTGCCTACAAAGACTTGTGCTCTTCTTGGTTCAGTATATGACGATTTGGAATTGTGGGGAGCTGAAAACTACAGAGTACCTTGCTAGTGTGGCAAAGTCTACACTGAACAATGGAAACTCCATGTAGAAACGTCAACAATTAGGAAAAGATAGATTGCTACTTAGCGCAAAGAAGGCACATTAAGTTGCAGAGACAGGCGCAATCAAAAGACACTTATACGAAGCTTTTGATCACAACCTTCATCAACAAAAGAGAAACAGAGAGACACACACAAGCAGGCTGCTCCATCTTTTTGAACCAGTTCAGGCACTTTCCTTGGCAAAAATTCACCCTCACTAATGGTCAATTGTGAATGGTCGATTTCAATTTATTGGGAGAATCTTAGGAAAGAGTGGATTACCTGTAAAGGAGATTGCATACAAGATGCTGGTGTGATCTATTCTTGAGTACTGCTTGAGTGTTTGGAATCTGTACCAGAAGAGATGGAAGCAATTCAGAGTCAGCCTGCTAGATTTGTTACCAGTATGTAAGTGCTACGGAGAGGCTTCGGGAACTCAGATGGGAATCCATTGAGAGAAGGCAATGTTCTTTTCGAGAAGCTCTGTTGAGAAAATTTAGAAAACCAGCATTTCAAGCTGACTGCTGAATGATTCTTCTGCCACCAACATACATTGCGCATAATGACCATGAAGATAAGATACGAGAATTAGGGCTCATACGGAGGAATATAGAGAGGCATTTTTCCCTCGCTCTATTTGTGAGTGGAACAGAAAAGGAAATGACTAGTAGTGGTACAGGATACCCTCCAACATGCACCATATGTGGCTTGCGGAGTATCTATGTAGATGAAGATATAGATGTAAACCATGGAATTCCCCCAGATGGCCTAGCCATAAAAATTCCTTTCTCTGGATCCCACCCCTCCTTTCACTATGAACTTCACCTTTTCAGATTATGCCAGCACCTGGCCCTCATAAACCTGGTATAACAAAAACATATCTCCATGGCATGGGCACCCCAATTCACCTCTGCTCCCTTTGCAGGATGCTACTACTGTGCAATTCCTGCTCCATACATCACATCTCTGAAACTGAGCCCCTCCCTCTCCAGCACCTGGAGGAACATTTCCAGACACCACCTCCCTAAGTTACCCAACTTGCTATCATACTGCCTGAGGGCACCACTATCCAACCCCTATCCTACCCACAGTATTCCTCCTCACCATCCCTCATAGCAGCTAAACCCTACCTAGCTGATCTTTTCAACTTGCCACATCTCCTAATACTCCCAGCACTCCAACAAATCCAGAGCTAAAACATTCCTGTAACACCGTTGATAACCTTTCCACCAAAACCCTCAGCTCCACAGTGTTTCAGTCCTATTGAAAGGCCTTACCATTAGCCCCAAACCCAAATTTAACCATGTGGGACTTATCAAAGACCTATTCTCCTTCTCCTGATCCCTGCAGTGGAAGCACTTCTTTGCCGCCAATCCCTCCAACCAAAACAAACGTAATTCCAATTTTGAACCCTACCTCGCCCAGTTCATGACACTATCCAACCATGATCCACCCCTCCCCCCTTCCCATATAACCACTCCCTGATAACCTTCCAGGAATTCCTTACCTCCTTTCCCAGGTCCCTTACTCAGAATAGCTACCTTTCAGCAGAAGAAAAACTTGCCATATGCAACCTCAAAACAAATCCTGACTTAATCATCTTGCCTGCAGACAAAAGGTTCCACCACTGTTGTTATGATTCGCAGTGACTACATGGCGGAAGGCCTCCACCATTTATCAGATTCCTCCACCTATAAATTTTGCCAGAGTGATCCAATTGCAGAAGTCCAACACAATCTCCAATTCCTGCTTTAGGCTTTAGCCTTAGACCCTTTCCAGAACCTCTCCCATGAATCCATTTGACTCCTCACCCCTATGGCATCCTGCACACCCGTCTTCTACATGCTCCCCAAAATCTGCAAACCCAACAACCCTGGCTGGTTATTGTTTTCTTGTTGAAAGAATTTCAGCCCTCGTTGACCAACGCCTCCAACCAATTGCCAATAATCTAGCCTCCCACATCAGAGATGTCGGCCACTTCCTTCACTGACTCTTCACCATCCCCACCCCTTAACGTCCCGGATCGCTACTCGTCACTGTTGACTCCACCACCATATACACCAACATCCCTCATGCCCATGGTCATTCCAGCATTGAACACTCCTTTCCCAATCCTTCAGACTCCAGACCCACTATCTCATTTCTCATCCACATTGTATATCTTAATCCTAACCCAAACCTACTTATGCTTTGAAGGAGATGCACTGCTGGTGAATTCACCTTCAGACACTGTCCTGGACATATTGTGGGTGGATTCACTTTAGAACCCTATCCTGGCTGCAACGCATGTTGGATCCACCTCTGAACCCTATCCTGGTCAAAATGTGTTGTGGATCCAACTATAAGCTCTATCTCAGTCCTAATCAGAATCTATGAATCTACACTGTGCTATGCCCCCCCCCCCCCCCCCCCCACATGAAACCGATACACATACATGTACAGAAAAATAGTTCAGTTGTGATGTGTTGACAGCTGTACTACATTTACAAGCAAATTTAGAGTACATGGCTAGAAGTGAAATCTTGATCACGTGAATAGAAATTACATAAAATCTGTAAAACTGAGGGGGAATTGAAGTGTGGCTTACATGTCTGCTTGGGGCAGTAAAATTCTTATATGTGGGAATAGTATGGGACTGTAGGAGGAATATGGAAAATGTTGGAAATATATTTCCTGCATAGGAATATTAACAGTGTTACATTCCACACACCTAAAATATCGGAAACCACACTGCTTTAACATTATAGCATGTTTAAGTGCAAAACAGTGTACCTTAGGAATTTGTGTTTATGTTCTATGACAGTTTCTCTCTTTCTGATATATTCTTACCATGGAATCCAAACCCTACAACATTACTACAGAATTGCTAGCAGAAGTGATGTACATGAAATGTTTTGAACTCCTTCCATCTGGAGCTCCGTCTTGCATGAACCGTATGTTTCTTCTTCTTCTTAATCATCTGTCATATCACCACAATACTCTCAAATGTATTAGGTTCATATTTACTATACACCAACAAGGAGTATTAACCTCCTCAGTGTGCACACATCTAGAGAGATCATCTGTAATTGGCTGGGTGATATGAGTAAGATTCATACAGAACAATCCTTGCAGAACAGGAAATCTGCAGCACAGTCATGGGCTCTCTGATGGCACCTTCCTGTGCCAAGCTGTTTATGAGTCATCTAGAGGAGACCTGCATAGACTCCCAAAATGCCAAACCCCTTAATCTGGTTTGGGTTCGTTGATGATATCATGATGATGTGAACTCAAGGCCAAGACACTCTACCTTCATTCATTCACAATCTCAACACCTCTCCCATCCGCTTCACCTGGTCCTCCCTAACCCAGTGTGCCACGATCCTCAATGTTGACCTCCTCCTCTCTGATGGCTCCATCCGTACCTTTGTCCATGTTAACCCACCAACCACCAACAGCACCTGCATTTTGATAGCTGTCATACCGTTCCTAAAGTGGTGTTCCATCACCCACCCAGCCACCACATCATCATAATCCATGCCTGCCCCACGTCCTATCCCAAGCACTTGCCACAAGGATCATAACTCTGTGGAAGACCCAGATGCAAGACATGCCCAATTCCTATTCCAGTATTATCAAAGGTTCATCCTACCCTATGAGGGGCCTGGCCACATATGAGAGCAGCCATGTTATTTACCAGCTCTGTTGCAACTATTGTACAGCTTTCTATATTGGTATGACAACCAACCAGTTGTTCACCAGGATGAAAGGCCACAGCCAAACTGTGGCCAAGAGCAAAGAAGACAACCC
Source organism: Schistocerca piceifrons (assembly GCF_021461385.2). Classification (NCBI taxonomy): domain Eukaryota; kingdom Metazoa; phylum Arthropoda; class Insecta; order Orthoptera; family Acrididae; genus Schistocerca; species Schistocerca piceifrons. The sequence goes on along the minus strand of NC_060142.1, from coordinate 191,356,744 downwards.
TGTGCACAACGTGCAGCTGAGCGTAACATGCTTGATTTTGATATAGCTGCTTCCCTATCAGAGCCATATCGATCCTTCTCTCCACCACCAGCTTTTCTGAACTGTGAAGGTGGGAGTTATCCTTGCAACAAATTTTCTGCTCCTGTAATTATCCCAGCCTCAACCTACAGTAACATACTGTCCCCACACCCTCCACCCAACAGTTTTCACCCATGTGTCTTATCATCTCCTCCTCACTCTTGTCTCCCAGCCTCTTTAGTAGCCACTATCTGCCAATGCACCCACCCATCTTTCCTCATTTTCTGCTCCTGTAATTATCCCAGCCTCAACCTACAGTAACATACTGTCCCCACACCCCCCACCCAACAGTTTTCACCCATGTGTCTTATCATCTCCTCCTCACTCTTGTCTCCCAGCCTCTTTAGTAGCCACTATCTGCCAACGCACCCATCCATCTTTCCTCGCTCCTCTCCTTTTCACTCCTTTGTTTCTGCACCTCCCAGCCCCAAAACCTCCTGACGCTGCACTTGTTGGTATTCTAGTGTGTGCACACTCTCCTAAACAGCATCCCTCTGTTCCTACTTCCATACACAACTATCCCTTTGTCTTCTGTGCCCTTCCAGATTGCTTCTGCCATCCCACGTGGTAGTTGCATTTGGGCCTGTCCTGCCGGTGTTGGTTGTCGTGTGTGTGAGGTGTGCTTGCTTTTGTATATGAATGGTGTAGCTCTTTGTTCCTCTTTCACTGATGAAGCCTGTGGCCAAAAGCTTTGTGTAAGTATCTTTTACATGAGCCTGTCTGCAACTTAATCTGTCTTCTTTATGGTAAGTAGCATTCTATCTTTTCCTACTTTGTTGTTAAAGCCTGTATTGGTCAGACAATGTGCACAGTGGGTGAAGGATGTATGAAGTGACAAAAATTCTGAAATTTTTTTTTATTGGATCTTCATTTATTACATGGTATTGATACTTCAGTTCCTGAATTCCACTCCTGTCATAAAAATAATAATTAAAAAAAGCTTGCATTGGGTCAAGCACGTTTGTTGTTCTGTTATTACCTCATATTATTTTTCCTGGGGTGTTTTCTTCCACTTGTATGCAGTCACAGTGTGGGGAATATTTTGGCGTTTAGCAGATCCAGAATTTCTACAAAAGTACATGCATGGAAAAACTCAAAATCCTAATAAAAATTACAAGTCTCTGATAGGAAAACCATGCCACAAGACAGCATTAGTTTTCATAACTGCCGATGCAGTTGCAGCATATGATGCGTATTTAGTTATTAACTGTGTGAATCTTGGCAGACTATGGGCTCTACAGAGCCTAGGATTGATCTAGCAGCTTTCACACTGTCGATATTAAAGGAAATTGGTAGTAGGGGAATTGATGCTGCTTACATTATTGTTACTCAGTTTGAAAATCAGGTAAATCTAGGAGAACAAGGTAAGAAAAGAGGATGAAGAGAAGACTGCATATGATTTGCACTTGTTCACCCAGATAAGCTAAGGCCTAATACAAACACTGTCAAATCTCTGATTCAGATTTCTCAGACCTTACATATTGGCAACTATATGTACCTTTTCTCACAAACCTCTGACATTATAGTACTTAAATTTGGCATGCAATTAGTCAGTACTGGAAAAATTCTGTGGGAAGAATTTTCATTTACTACAATATTAAGGCATTTATGTAAGAGAAAAGCCCTAAGATTTGGTACATTTTTTCATGGAAATTTCAAGAGCTGTAAAAATCTAGTGAAAGAAGATACCAATATTCTGTTCCACAGGTATTTGTAATAATGCTATATCAAACTATATACTAAAATAAATTAATTTCATTCTGACAGATTTTTCAAAAAAGGAACATTTGTATTCTCACCTTGTTGAAAAATTTTCAGTTGTTTATAATTAAAAACGTATAACTTCAACAAGCATGAAGACATGTATTCATAGAACATTGTTAACAACTGTGCCAGATTTAATTACATTGTCTTGAAAACTTTGGACTTTATAAGGTTTTTTTTGAAAGGATGGCCTAAATATGTTTCTTTTTTTTTTTTTTTTTTTTTTTTTTTTAAAGGACAGCAATGTTGTATATGTGCCCCCTTAAACACGATCAGCACACCCACATAATTTCAAGAGCTGTAAAAATCTAGTGAAAGAAGATACCAATATTCTGTTCCACAGGTATTTGTAATAATGCTATATCAAACTATGTACTAAAATAAATTAATTTCATTCTGACAGATTTTTCAAAAAAGAAACGTTTGTATTCTCACCTTGTTGAAAAATTTTCAGTTGTTTATAATTAAAAACGTATAACTTCAACAAGCATGAAGACATGTATTCATATAACATTGTTAACAACTGTGCCAGATTTAGTTACATTGTCTTGAAAACTTTGGACTTTATAAGGTTTTTTTTGAAAGGATGGCCTAAATGTTTTTTTTTTTTTTTTTTTTTTTTTTTTTTTTTTTTTTTTTTTTTTTTTTTTTTGAAAGGACAGCAATGTTGTATATGTGCCCCCTTAAACACGATCAGCACACCCACATAATGTAACCCAGCCAAGAATTGTATCCCCACAGGCCATTCCATAGATTTTTCTGTCACAGACATTTTGCCGTGACGAGGAATCGATGGAAATACAGTTGGTGGAAGATCTAATTAATTGTGGTAGTGGCTTTCAGCTGGATAGCATGTGGGACCCGGTGATTTCTTTAATTTGTTCAGAAAGAAAACAGTTTATAACTAATGACATGTCTAAAATTATTTAATTGGATAGATGACAAATCTACTCACCAAGTGGTGACAGAACACACACATAGAAGACTGTTGTGATTGGCAAGCTTTCGGAGTCAGTGGCTCCTTCTTGAGGCAGAAGGATTGAAGGGGAAGGAAAAGGACTGGAGAGGTCTAGGAAAAAGGGTAGTAGTTGATCAACACCTGCAACCCATAGTACAAAAGCTGCCCTCGTATGTCAAAGATACCAACAATTTCCTAGATCGTTTGAAATCCTTGCCCATCCCACTCCCACCACACATCTCGCTTATCACCATTGAGGCCGCCTTCTCAATACTAACATCCCCATGTACATAGTCTGTCTGCTGCTGAACACTTCCACAGTCAGTACCCACCTGATTCCAAATGTGTGATATCCTTCCTAATTACCTGAATCAACTTTATACTTACCAACAACTACAAGGGTCATTCAATAATTAAAGATACAATTTGGTCAGGAGAAAAAAAGCATTTATTTTTACAAAACAATACTTTTTCTATTTTTTAACATAATCCCCTTGAACATTTATGCACTTGGTCCAATGGGCTGCAAGCTTTTTTATTCCGACTGCAAGGAACTCATTATCTCCATGTTTGAACCAATTTCCCCACAAACTTTTTCATGTCCTCCTCGTCCTGGAAGCTCTTCCCATGTCATGCCTCCTTCAGTGAGCGAAACAAATGGAGGTCACTAGGTGCTGACTCAGGACTATAAGGGGAATGAGGCAGTACTTCCCAGCCCATTTTGCTGCTGGTTTCACAGGTTAATTGAGCAATATGAGGATGTGCATTGTCTTGCTGGAGAATCACACCTCTCCTCTGAGATCCACGTTGTCTCTCTCTGATACCTGGCTTCACTTTATTTAAAAGCAAATCTGAGTAGTATTGGCTGTTCATTGTAAACTGCTCTTCGAGGTAATCACAAAAAACTGGACCTTCAGCATCCCAAAACACTGACAACATGACTTTTCCTGCTGATGCTTGGGTTTTGAATTTTTTCTTGACAGGTGAGTTGGTGTGCTTCCACTCCATGCTTTGTCTTTTTTATTCTGGCTCATAATAGTGAACCCAAGTTCCATCACAATTTAAAATTTTGTTGAGGAAGCACTCACCTTCTCTTTCAAAACATTCCCTTAGCTTTGTGCACAAACTCAACCTTGTTTCCTAGTGTAGCTGTGTCGATGCCTTTAGGGTCTATTTTGCACATATTTTGCAGTACTCACTCTTATTAACTCATGCATGATGTTTTAGTAGCAATCTCTGTCTTGCATATTACCCTGTCTTGCATCTTTAAGCTATCAGGTTTTCAAATTTCATCCGATGCAGACCCCAGCAACAGTCTCTCATCCCGTACGGTAAGTCTCCCCTGACCCGCGGTTCTGGGTGACTTTTCCAAAATCTACCCCTTTTCCTAGACCTCTCCAGTTTTTTCTTTACTCTTCTTCCTTCCTTCAACCCTTCTGCCTGAAGAAAGAGCCACTGGCTCCGAAATCTTGCCAATCACAACCATGTTTTATGTGTATGTTCTGCTGCCACTTGGTGAGTAGATTTTTTATCTATCCAATTAAATAATTTTATCAGTAATTGGTTGTTTTTGTTGTTATAATGACATGTCTAACAACAATTGATTAATTATTAATTTTGATGTCTGAATATCAACTCTATGAGCATGCATTCTGATAATAGAGCACACATTCCAACAAAGAGTGCGCAGGTAGTATCAACATTACACATATGCCTGTGTGCCACAGATGGAGCAATATTCAAAGAGGGCACAATACTTTATAGAGGTTGCTCATGTAGCAGCTGCCCTTGTGCATCTGTCTCTGTGCCAATGTTTGATAAAAAGTTAGGAATGTTAACTAGCAATCACCAGTGCATGGTAAGTATCTTTTGCAACTGCCTGCGTAAATGATTTTCTTATACAGCTTATTTGGTTTATTATAAAAAATCATTTCAGATATAATTCTGAACACTTCTTCTCAGCAGTAAAGGAAACTTTGGCTGGGTACTATTTAAAAATATTTATCTGTTTGTACATGGCTCTCTGGCCACACATGAGTGTGTTATCTATATTTCAAACTATACGCAAACTTTAAAACTTTGACAGCTGGCTGCATAAACTTTGCCTCTCTTTGAGTGCTGGCCATTTTTATGGCTGTCTTACAAAACTGCAAGCCCATTGCAACACAATGAAGACTTATTGAACTCTTCAATATATGTGACTTCATATTGAAAAGGAGGAGAAATTGTACCCTGTCAAATGATTGGAGTGGCAATCTGCAGAAATTTCTATGCACTGTAAATTAGTGAGCTTGAAGTGTTTCGTTATGTTTCTTCGTAACATATTGCTAAAAATGTTTCATGAAAATTTCCATTGCCAAGGAAGATCAGACAAATCTGTTGTAGTCCTACCTAAATGCTATTTTCTGTTTATTTAACTTCACATAGATCTGACACAAATAGAAGGTCCAAAAGTTATAAAATTTACATAGTCAGAATATATTGAACGTATCTGGAACTACTTGAAAGGTATTCTGCTGAAAAATTAGTACTTTGTAGAATGGTTACTGATTCGAAGATTGCTGTCCTGGAGGAGTGAAGAAATGTCCTTCGGGATATTATAAATAATAGTATTGACGCAAGACCACATGAGGTAAAGCAGTGCTCATGGTGACCACACTCCATGTTTTTAGCTAATGATTATTATTGCTTCACTACTGTCATTCACATCTTGACTGGCTAAGACATTATACTGTACCTAAAAATATACCCATCAATGGATGACATATCTTTACATAATGTGTTATAGCTTAACTGACTCCTAATCTTTTTTTTTTTTTTTGTTCCTTCTGAACTTTAATGTGTGTGCTTAATACGCTATATACACTTGTATAAGCCCACTGTCTTCACTGAAGTGTACGTAACATGGTTTTGTTAAAGAAGAGTCTTTTGAAGAACTTCCTCTTGCTTTATTTATTTGTAAAATGTAATGTCCTAGCACGTTTATCTTGTGTCTTTTGTGGCATGTAGTCAGACCCAGCTCTTCCATACAGGCATAGGAATAAGTAGGGTGTTCAGAGTGTTGCAGCTGGGGAGGAGCCCTGGGTGCCATTGTGGGTGGGGGAAGTTTTATGACAGCAGAAGACAAAGGACAAAGTGAAGGGGGAAGAAGAAGAGTGAAAATGAAGTAGGAAAGGGAAGTAGTGTTAGTGGGTGTTAGTGGTGGTGGTGGTGGTGGTGGTGGTAGTAGTAGTAGTAGTAGTAGTAGTAGTAGTAGAAGGGAAGGGTTGGAGTGCATCAAGAAGGGCAGAGGGCTAGGATGTATGAAAGGGAATTATGAAGAGCTTTGGATTGGATGTGTGTAGAGATGCTTGTCTCTTGTTTTTACGTACTAGATGGAGTCTATATCATAATGCCAAGTGAGCCCATACAACGAAAGTGTAAAGGGTATATCATCTTCCAAGGGTTGGAAGCTTCGAATGAAGTTTTTACCATGTTGTAAATTAAAGTTGGGTTTTTAAACATCGCCCTCTATGAAACACTGTGTATTTTATTTTCTATTTACCCAAACATGTTTGACACTTAGGTATCATCCTTTGAGGGTCTCAATTTATTTCTGTAATATTACTGTACAAAGGTCACAGTTACTTTTCCATTTTTAAGTGCAATAACTGTAACATGCATTTTTTTATTTTGTTATGATTGCGCACTTGAAATTACATTAATTGTGAAAATGGATTTGTACAGGTCAGCTTACAGTTACATTTATGGCTTTTTATGGTTTTATAGCATGTCATCTGCAAAGTAGTGGAAGAGTTGGCTTAGAGAGTTTTTAACTTTTTAAAAGAATTGCTTTTCCACAAGTAGCAGTGTGTAACCCTTACATAGTAAGTACAGGACATGCGCCACTACTAGTCTCAGTAAAGTGTTTCAAAATTAATAACTGTTTAAGCAAATTCTTCTGACTACTATGTAGATGACATGCTGTAACAACCATCTGTTTAAGGAGTTGGGCATTTTGACTACTGCTTCATAGCATGTTTATTCCCTGATAAAATTTGTTATATAAAGTTTGTTATACAAGGGTCATTGCAGAAGTCATGGCAACTATTTTTTGCCTTGAAAATGCTAATGAATTAAAAAATTCTGAAATACACAAATGGAAGGTTTGTTCATATGTAAACATTACATGTAGGGAGATGGATGAACAAACACCATAAAGATATAGCACAAGAAAAAAGACAAACAAAAATTTTGTCATTTCAAACATATTTTACTCTCAATTGTGACAGTACACATTAGTACAAGATAGGATCAAGATCCTGTGATATCTTAGAGTCCCTCGAAATAGTCTTCCAATGAATCCATCACACGCTGCCAATAATGTGAAAGGCACCAAATACCCATGACCTCACCAAGAGTCAATTGTCGGATATCTCACATCACTTCTGCAGCGATGTCTTCACATGTTTGAAAGTGTGTTCCATGCAGTGACTCTTTCAATTTTGGTATGAAGTCATAATCATAAGATGATACGTCAGGCCAGTATGGTGGATGCTTCAGTATTTCCCTTTTTCATCTCATGAGCAGATTCCACACACACTCTGCTGTATTGGCTCTCACGTTCCTCTGAAGAATTAATGCATCCTGTAGATGTTCACAATGTTTCTCCCTAATAGCTTGTCATAGGTGTCGTTACAGGAAAGTGTGAAAGAAGTACAGTGCACCTGGGTGTGAGCACAGTCTGTCCACACACTGAGAGGCCACCTGGGTCAGTGCATGTTGGCCGTTGCATCTCTGCCATGCCTGAATGCATCTGCCCACCAAGCAACTATTTGGTACAGTAGAGCAGCATTTCCTACTGCTTCCTCAAGCTCCTTGTGGCATTGTCATGCATCCCTTCCATGGTGACCTACAATATTTACGTAAGAACACTGTTCAAGTCGGGTAACATCCATCTTGAATGGCTGTTTAGCTCACACTGTGGTCTCTCTTCATTCTTCTTTCTTCTGGAAAGGACTGCCATCTAGTGACATGACACACGACAGTGGATTTTTGGGGAGACTCCTGATACCATGTAATGCAGGCAGTTTGTAATGTGATGTTGTGTATTGTTGCAGCTGACAGTAAAACACATTTGCATTGTTTTCCTTCTTTTTTCCTTGTGGTATCTTTATGGCAGTGTGTATGTTCATCCATCTCCATACATGTAATGTCTACTTACGAACTAACATTTCATTTGCATATCTTAGAATTTTTTAATTTGTTACCATTTTTGAGACTAAAAATAGTTGCCATGACTTTTGCAATGACCCTAATAAATAATCCACAGCAGTTCAGAAGGAACACTGATGTACAAAATTACAATACCAGAAGGAAAAATGACACATTTATCACTCCACATTAAGGTTGTCTTTAGTACAAAAAAGGTGTGCAGTGCTCCAACTAATTTTTTTTTTAAAGCACACACACGGTGATATAAAATGTCTCAGTATTAAGAAAAGGGTAGCTGCTGCTCAACAAATACCAAAGATGGTGAGTCGCAGATAGGTACAGTGAAAAGGCTGTCAGAAAATGAGATTGAGCCAACAAGGCCATCTGAAATAGATAAAACACACACACACACACACACACACACAAATGCATCTCACACACTTAGACCACACTCTCCAGCTGCTAAGGCTAGACTGCAAGCAGCAGTACATGATGGAAGAATCAACAGGGTGGTGGGGGTTAGGAGGAGGCTGGGCTGGCAGAGAGGAGAGGGGAGGGGGGATAGTAGGGTATGGGTAATGGATGGTAGAGCACTGCATGTGGCAGGATACAAGGACAAGGTGGAGAGAGGTAGGGCAGTATGGCAGCTAGGTGGCGGGGGGGGGGGGGGGGGGGGGAGGGGGGGGCACGGGTAAGGAGAGAAATGAAAGTACTGTGTGTACTTCAGTGGACTAGAGGGCTATGTAGTGCAGGAATGGGAGCAGCAAAGAGGCTAGATGGGTAAGGACAATGACTAACGTAGGTTGAGGGCAGGAAGGTTACGGTGTAGTAGTATCTATTGCTGGGAGAGTTCCCATCTATGCATTTCAGAAAAGCTAGTGTGAGGATCCAGATGGCACAGACTGTGAAGAAGTCATTGAAATGAAGGTTGTGTTGGATGGTATGCTGGGTAACAGGATGGTCCAGGTGTTTCTTGGCCACGGTTTGTTGTGGCCATTCTTACGGACACACAGCTTGTTGGTTGTCATGCCTAAGCGGAATGCAGCACAGTGGTTGAAGCTTAGCTTGTAGATTCCGTGACTAGTTTCGCAGGCAGCCATGCCTTTAATGGGATAGGTGACACTTGTGACCGGACTGGAATGGGTGGTGGTGGGACATGCATCTAGGTCTATTACAGCGATGTGAGCCGTGAGGCAAGAGCGGTTGGCAGGAGGAGTTTCATTTTGTTTCCCATTACTTCATCTGATTCGTCCCTTTTGTGATTTATTCCCATGCGTTTGGGTGTATTTTTGCAATTGTTTTCAGATGTATTTCTATCATAATTACATATTTTTACTTGTTTTTATCCTCCACCATGGAGCCTTGCTCTTTCCACCTGTGTCAATACATAAAAGTTTCTGTATCCCTAGCCAGAACCCATTCCCACATACTGTTCCTGCTTGGCTCATGGATTCCCTCCAGATGACATTATTGTCAAATTACCCATCTCTGGTTGCCACCCTTCCTTCCACAATTATCTCCATCTGTTCAGATTCTGCCAATCCTTAACCCCAACCAACACAGCCCTACAAAAATGTATCAGTTAGGCCAAAACCTCCTTGCAGTACCTCCTCTGCCTCTATAAAATTCCTGGATTGCATACCACACATAGACACACTTGCTCTCTAGGAACTAGAGCAACATGCACAATACCACCTCAAAAAACTCTCCACCCTGTTCACTTCTTACTCCCGTCTTGTACTACCACTATCCACCCTCTCTATAACAACCTCCCCCAAATTCCCTCATAGATGACAAACCACAACAAACCCCACCTCACATACCTACTACATTTACCCCACCCTCAAAAACTCCCTCCCATCATCATACAGAATCCAGAGCCTAAGTAGACCCAAAACACATCCATTAACTTTTCTTTCAAAAGCTTTAACCTTTCAGAAGTAACAATCCTTTCCAAAGACCTCACCTTTTTGCCCCACTCTCTAATTCAATCATGCAGGAGTTGTTAAAGACCTTATCTTCTTCTCCCGGTTCCTACAATGGAAACCCTTTTTCGCCCTCGATCTAATCAGTCGGACTCAGCCAAAGACCAATATTGAACTCTGCCTGACTCAGTTCACTCCTTCATCTAACCGTGATCCACTGCCCCAAATCACCCTCTGTCAACTTTCCAGAATTTCTTAACTTCAAACCTTAGCTCACCATCATTCCCCAAATCCCTCAACATGCAAACTAGCTTTACATCCACAGTAAGAACTGCAATCCACCACCTTAAAACTGATCCTGACCTTATAATCCTACCTGCTGATAAAGGCTCCACCTCTGTTATTTTGATCAGCAAGGATTACCTGGCAGAAGAACTCTACAAGCTGTCAGATTCATCCATCTACAAACCCTGCTACATTGAGCCCATTCTAGAAATCTGACAGGATCTCCAGTCTCTCCTCAAATCCTTAGGCCCATCCCTGAACCTCTCCCCAGAGCACATCTCTCTCCTCACCTCTACCACTCTCCTCACTCCTATTTTCTACAAGCTTCCTATAGTCCATAAGCCCAACCATCCAGGACACCCCATTATGGGCAGTTACTGCGTCCCTAACTAAAAGTATCTGTGCACTCATAGACCAACACCTTCAGCCTTTTACCTGCAACCTACCCTCGTATATGAAAGATACCATCCGTTTCCTCCCCTGACTCTCCACAGTTCCTCTTCCTTTACCGCCTGGTGTCCCTGCTCATTGATGCCTTCTCCCTTTACACTACCATCCCTAATGCTTCAACAGCTCTCACCCATTTCATACCAAGAAGTCCCGTCGATACAGCCTAGTCGTCTGTGGCCATTGCACCTGTAGTGATGAGCAGTCCCTCTTGAAATACACTGAGGGTTTCATTTAGGGCTTCACAGACCGTAATTACCCTCCCAACCTTGTACAAAAACAGATCTCCCATGCCCTATCTCTCCACCTTCCAAAGCCTCTCTCCATCTGGCCACAGAGGAGTATTCCAGTCATGACTTAGTACCACCCAGAACTGGACAAGTGAATGACATTCTCTGTCAGGGTTTCAACTAACTCTCATCGGGCCCTGAAATAGGGAATGTCCTACCCACAATCCTCATCACCTATCCCTCAGTGGCATTCCACCACCCACGGAACCTACACAGTATCCTTGTCCATCCCTACACAACCTCTTCTCCCAACCCCTTGCCACATGGCTCGTTTCCTGTAATAGACCTAGATGCAAGACCTGTCCTGTACATTCTCCCTCCACCACCTACTTGACAACCAACAGTCTGTCCATCCATATGAATGGCAACCAACAAACTGTGACCAAAAAACAGCTAGACCAGCCCATTGCTGTGCACACCACCCAACATGACCTTCATTTCAATGACTGCTTCACAGCCTGTGCCGTCTGGATCCTTCCCACTAACACAAGTTTCTCTGAACTGTGCAGGTAGGAACTCTCCCTGTAATATATCCTACGTTCCTGTAACCCTCCTAGCCTCAACCTTCATTAATCATTGTCCTTACCCATCTAGCCCCTTCCCTGTTCCCATTCCAGCACTACACAACCCTCTACTCCAACAATGTGCCCACAGTATTTTTACTTCTCTTCTCTTCCAGTCTCCCCCATCCACCATCTAACCTCCCAGCTGCACCTAGCTGGCCTAACCTCACTCCACCTTGTCCTTGTATGCTCCTACAAGCAGCACTTCAGTATCCCCCCACCCATAACCTCCTATCCCTCTCCCTCCTCTCCCCAGTCTCCTCTGTATCCCCCACCACACCATTACTTCTCCCATCATGACCTACTGCTTGCAGTGTGGCCTCAGCAGCCAGAGACTGTAGTTTTGTGTGTGTGTGTGTGTGTGTGTGTGTGTGTGTGTGTATTGTCTATTTCTGATGAAAACCTTGTTGCCCAAAAGCTCACTTTGTGACAGCCTTTTTTGATGTGCCTATCTGCGACTCAGCATCTCTGCTGTTTGGTGAGTAGCAACTACCCTTTTCATAATATTGTTGTATTCCATCCTGGATTTTCCATTGTTTGATATAAAATGCCTGACAGACAGCAAACTAAAATTCGAAAACAAGTTCTAAAAGTTTCCTTGACAATTCCTTCTATTCCATAGTAGAATTTCTGTTATTTAATATGTAAATGGGGGTGTGGGGCTAGGAATTGCTAATTTGCATCTGTATATTTAGTAATAATAATAATAATAATAATAATCTCCATATATAAAAGGCAATATCCCAACTGACTGACTCATTGACTCATCATTGCCCAGGCTAAACCACTAAGAACAGAAACTTGAAATTTGCAGAGGGTGTTTATCTTATACTGTTAAGAGTCATTTAAGAAGGGACTAAGGAGGTGAAATAGAGGATGAACAGTTTTCTGAAAATGTGTCGCCTTTTTATGTAATTTTTAAGCTAACCTTACACAAATCATTATATGGTTTCTCGGCCAGAAATAAAGAAATACTTAACAGTTTATGAAATTTAACTCCTGTGAGGTAAAATAGTGGGTGAAAGTGTTTTTTGAAAATAAATCATTATTAAATAAAGTCGAAGCTAGAGGAATGAAAACTGGTATTGACTTCTCGGTTAAATATAAAGAAATACATGGTTCAGTGTTTATGGAAATTTAGCCTAAATGGGGTGTTTGTTGTGGTTTTCAATCCAGAGACCGATTTGATGCAGCTCTCCATGCTACACTATCCTGTCCAAGGCTCTTCATCTCCAAGTAATTACTGCAACCTACATCCTTCTGAATCTGCTTAGATTCATCTCTTGGTCTCCTTCTACGATTTTTACTCTCCATGCTTCCCTCCAGCACTGAATAAGTGATCCCTTGATGCCTCAGAATGTGTCCTTCCAACCGATCCCTTCTTCTAGTCAAGTTGTGCCACAAATTCCTCCTCTCGCCAATTCTGTTCAGTAACTCCTAATTAGGGATCTACCCATCTAATCTTCAGCATTTTTCTGTAGCACCACATTTCAAAAGCTTCTATTCTCTTCTTGACTAAACTGTGTATCATCCATGTTTCACATCCATACATGGCTATAGTCCATACAAATACTTTCTGACACTTAAATCTATACTCGATGTTAGCAAATGTCTCTTCCTCAGAAATCCTTTCCTTGCTGTTGCCAGTCTACATTTTATATCCTCTCTACTTCAACCATCCTTACTTATTTTGCTGCCCAAATAGCAAAGCTCATCTACTGCTTTAATTGTCTCATTTCCTAATCTAACTCCCTCAGCATCACCTGATTTAATTCAACTACAGTCCATTATTGTCATTTTGCTTTTGTTGATGTTCATCTTATAGTCTCCTTTCAGAACGCTATCCATTATGTTCAACTGTTCTTCCAAGTCCTTTGCTGTCTCTGACAGAATTACAATGTCGTCGACAAACCTCAAGGTTTTTATTTCTTGTCCCTGGTTTTTAGTTCCTACTCCAGATTTTTCTTTGGTTTCCTTTACTGCTTGTTCAACATACAGATTGAATAACACAGGGGATAGGCAACAACTTTGTCCCACTCCCATCTGAACCATTGCTTTCCTTTCATGCCCCTCAACTCACAGAACTGCCTTCTGGTTTCTGTAAAAATTACAAATAGCCTTTGTTCCCAGTATTTCAGTCAGCATTGTCAAAAGCCTTCTATAAGTCTACAAATGCTGTATACATAGGTTTGCAGGTTTGCCTTTCCAACTTAGCCCTTTTGCACTTCCTGTCGATCTCATTTTTGTGACATTTGTATTCCTTTTTGCCTGCTTCATTTAGTACATTTTTTATATTTCCTCCCTTCATCACTTAAATTCAGTATCTCTTCTGTTACTCAAGGATTTCTACTAGCCCTCATCTTTTTACTACTTGATCCTCTGCTGCCTTCACTACTTCATCACTCAGCTACCCAGTCTTCTTCTACTGTATTTCTTTCCCTGTTTTGCCAATTGTTCCCTAATGCTCTTTCTGAAACGCTCTACAATCTCTGGTTCTTTCAGTTTATCCAGCTCCCATGTCCTTAAATTTCCACCTTTTTGTAGTTTCTTCAGTTTTATTCTACAGTTCATAACCAATAGATTGTGGTCAGAGTCCACATCTGCCCCTGGAAATGTCTTACAATTTAAAACCTGGTTCCTAAATCTCTGTCTTACCATTATATAATCTATCTGAAACCTTCCAGTGTCTTCAGACCTCTTCCACATACACAACCTTCTTTCATGATCATTGAACCAAGTGTTAGCTATGATTAAGTTATGCTCTGTGCAAAATTCTGCCAGGCGGCTTCCTCTTTCATTCCTTATCCCCATTCTGTATTTATCTACTACTTTTCCTTCTCTTCCATTACCTACTGCCGAGTTCCAGTCCCCCATGACTATTAAATTGCTGTCTTCCTTAACTATTTGAATAATTTTTTTTAACATCTACATCTATGAAAATTTGAATTTGTATTCTTAGTGATAAATGAAAAAATAGGTGTTTTTGGAAATTGAACATCTTGGAGGTATTTTATGAAATATTTCATTATGGGAGCATTTTTAAAGATAAAGCTATGAAAGTTTGATTTTGTATTCTTGTTCAGAATTTAAAAAATACAAGTTTTTGGAAATTGAATCCCTCTAGAGGTGAGATAGACTTGATTGTTTTTGGATGCTCAACCCCTAAGCAATGAAATAGGGGGTGAAATATTTTATGAAAATAATTCATTGTGTAACCATTTTTAAAGCAATATCTATGGCAATTGGTATTTGGCTTCTCTTAGTTAGGAATGAAAAAATACATGTTTCACTGTTTTTGAAAATTTAATCCCTATGGAGGTGGAATAGGGCCAGACTGATTCACCAACTCATCATTGCCCAGCCCAAACTGCTAAGGATAGAAGCTTGAAATTTGGAGAGGGTGTGGATCTTATACCGTAGGCATCATTTAAGAGGAGCCTGTTCAAAATTACATTCGTAAGGGGGTGAAATTTGGGGTGAAAGACTGTTCGAAAGTATGTCGCTATTAAGGCAATTTTGAAGCTAGGAATATGAAACTTGGTGTTTGGTTTCCTACTGAGAAATAATAATAATAATAAACATGTTTCAGCATATTTGGAAATTCAACCACTAGGGGGTAAAATAGGGACGAAAATTTTTAAGAAAATATTTTGTGATATTAAAAATAATTTTTAAAGGTGATACTATGAAAATTAGTATTTCACTTCTTGGTTAGATATAAAGAAATGTGTGTTGGAGGATGAAGTTTCTACGTAAATACCACCACAAAATGCAACAACCATGATTAACAAGAACCTTGGACTCCAGCTACTCAGAAGTACATTCGGCAAAGACCATACTTCCATGACCTCATTTAGTGTGAAAAATTTAGAAGGTGTTGCGATTTCGAACAACATAAAAATTTGACTAAAAGGAAGGGGGGTGGGGGTGGGGGGGAGAATCTGTGCAGATGATACAGTCTATGCGAGTAAAGCAGTGAGAGCTAAGCTAGTAAACTTATAAATGTTCAGCAAGTAACCATATTTACCCATTAATTTGCAATCTGAATGTAAAATGTCTCATTCCACATAATTATGATTTATTGTGCAAATGGTCTATGGAACATGTAACTAACTATCTTACCATGAAGACATAAATGTAATCCTACCTGTACAAATCCCCATTTACAGTTAATATAATTTCAGGTGAGCAGTGAGATAGATAAATAAATAAATAAATAAAAACATTTTAGTTTTGTGCTTAAAATAAAATAGAAAAAAACAACCCTAAGCTTTATGTAGCATTGTCGTACAAATAAATCGAGACCCCATATAGGTGTTGATGACAATATAGGTGTTGATACATGTTTGGGTAAATGGGAAAAAGAAATACATTACATTTTACAGAAGGCAAAGTTTAAAAACCCAAATGTAAAGAATATATTTTGCCCCACTTCCCTCCCCCTCCCCTGTTTCCCAGAATGATCGGAAGTGAAACAAAGAAAATGAATCATGATTTGTTTCAAGCAATGTGGATCATGTGTTGCTTCGTGCTTTGAATTTATATCATACAAAAAGTATCACTGCA
Source organism: Schistocerca piceifrons (assembly GCF_021461385.2). Taxonomy (NCBI): domain Eukaryota; kingdom Metazoa; phylum Arthropoda; class Insecta; order Orthoptera; family Acrididae; genus Schistocerca; species Schistocerca piceifrons. The sequence continues at coordinate 191,340,675 of NC_060142.1, read as the reverse complement.
CTGTGTCTTCATTGTAAATTGGGCTAAGTGGTAATGGTAATTGAACAAAACATGAGCAAATGGTGAAATTGGGACATTTGGGGGGGGGGCGGCTTGGGAGTCACAAAGTCGAAGTTTGCTCTGGGTGCAAGTTACCTTATGTAGCGGGGGTCAGGGTGGCGGGTGAGATTAAATGCCCTTCTACAGGTTGCGATGGCACTGAGTGTCGATCAGCAGGGCAGAAGGTCCATGGATCCAAGTAGATGTCCAACATAAAGTCATTGGAAGACCAAATACCTGGGTTTACAGTCATAATGTTGTTGGGTGGTGGTCAATGTCTTGAGATGCAGGCTGGCCCTGGTTGATGTGTGCTTAGCTCATGATGCAGCCTCATGTAATGGCTAGCATGCTTTGTCCAGCAGGTGGCAGCTGAGACGGAGTTATCTTGTTAGTGTCAGGTCCCAAGCAGGCAACTGGAAAGCAGTTATGACACACAGTGCAGAAAAAGGGCATTGACTGGTGCAGGTGTGTGACTTAAGTGTAGGAAGCACTCAAGCGTGCAGAGGTAGACCAACGACACCAGTGCTGGATGCAGCAATAGTGGCCTGCAAGGGCAAGCCTGCAGTAGTAGTATGTGCCTGCACAGGGCAGGTGGCAGCTTGGCAGCTATTTAAGCAGGTGTGAACCATGGCCCCAGAAAGGTGCCGTACAGTCAACAGAAGTCAGGCAGCTGATGACCCCTGGCTGGAAGGCACCAGTTCAGGTCCTGACAGCAACAGGCCTCGATGCAGCCTACAGTTCGACAGCTGGTGGAGATGGCATGTGGTACCTGCAAGCCGGATGACCCATTTCAGATCGATGCTTGTTGTAGAGTACCTCTCAAAGCTGGCTGCAGGTGGTAACAGTCACTGTATAGCTGAAACGAATGCTATTTATGATGGGTTTCACCCTTGTTTTACCAGACCATCACTCTTAATCACTTAGATGCAAGGAAATGGCATAGGTTTCACCCTTGTTTTACCAGACCATCACTCTTAATCACTTAAATGCAAGGAAGTGGCATAGTGCTGTCCCAGATGTGTGGTGGTCCAAGTCATCGTTGCCACAGTCTGGCTTCCATATTTCCATTGTATTGGTGGTGCTGCAGCCTGATAGAGCATTGAGGCTGGATGTGTGGTAATTTATTCTGCTGTACAGCCTGGGCTGCAATTGTTGCTGTGTCAGTACAGCCCACATGATGCTTGCAAAAGAATGCCTTGTCGGTTCCCCTCTACTTCACTTCTCTAAAGCTTCTTGCTTGGTCACGGGTTTCAGCCATCAAGTAAAACGGCAGTGGCACAACACACCTCCTCTCTTTGGAAGATTTCAGACTGGCAACACCTGTGAAAATGACTTTATAGCACAATTTAAATTGTTACATATTTGTGCATTCCATTCACGTTTCTCTAACACTAATTCATCTTGAACCACTATGTTCATTAGCTGTACACTTAATTAATAACTACTTACTAAGGGTGATCCACTCAGTCAGTACTTCTGTACAGGGGTTGAGCTGGGCGAGTAGTTCCCATCCTTAAATGTATATAGCAATTGTAGAGAAGGAAAGTTGACTCACCATATAGTGGAAATGCTGAGTTGCAGATAGACACAACAAAAAGATTCTCACAGTTATAGCTTTCGGCGATTAATGTCTTTGTTAACAGTAGACACACACACACACACACACACACACACACACACACACACACACAGAGAGAGAGACTGCAGTCTTAGGCAACTGAAACCATACTGCTAGCAGCAGCGCCAGTGCATGTAATTTATTCGCACAAAGTAATGGCCGCTATCGACAGGGGATCTCAAGTTGATTCCATATTTCTAGATTTCCGGAAAGCTTTTGACACCATTCCTCACAAGTGACTTCTAATGAAGCTGCGGGCCTATGGGGTATCATCTCAGTTGTGCGACTGGATTCGTGATTTCCTGATATGGTACGCGAGTTGGGATGGAAGTAATTAAAGCAAAGACGTTTTTCGTCGCGGCGAGATCTATTTATGAAATTTCAGTCACCAACTTTCTCTTCCGAATGTGAAAATATTGTGTTGAGCCCAACCTACATAGGTAGGAATGATCATCAGAATAAAATAAGAGAAATCAGAGCTCGAACAGAAAGGTTTAGGTGTTCGTTTTTCCCGCGCGCTGTTCGGGAGTGGAATGGTAGGGAGATAGTATGATTGTGGTTCGATGAACCCTCTGCCAAGCACTTAAATGTGAATTGCAGAGTAATCGTGTAGATGTAGATGTAGAGTGGGGACTGGGTGAAGATAGGAGGAGGCTGGGGTGGGGAGGGGGATAGTTTGGTGGGGATGGCGGACAGTGAAGTGCTGCAGTTTAGACAGAGGAAAGGGGAGAGGTGGGGAGGGTTATTGGAAAAGGAGAGAAATATAAAGACTGGGTGTGGTGCTGAAATGACAGTTGTGTAGTGCTGGAATGAAAGCAGGGAGGGGGCTGGATGGGTGAGAATAGTGACCTTCCTGGCCTCAGCCTTTGTAGTCACTGCCACTCCCGTCATGCACAGGTGCTGCTGCTCATGGTGTGGTTTCAGTTCCCTGAGACTGCAGTTGTGTGTGTGTGTGTGTGTGTGTGTGTGTGTGTGTGTGTGTGTGTGTTTTATTGACAAAGACCTTAATTGTGCCTTAATTGTGAGAATCTTTTTGTTGTGCCTATCTGTGACTCAGCATCTCCACTATATGGTGAGTAGCAACTTTCCTTCTCTAATATTGTTACATTCCTTCCTGGATTTTCTGTTGTTTAAATGTATATAGGCTGCACAGACAAGAGTCAAGACCTATATTGTACCCGAGGTTGCAACATTTATTGCCACACCTCTTTGGTGGTGATTGCTATGATATTGCGCAGGGTTGCCACAGGTTCTGGAAATCAGGGATTTTCAACCACGTCAGGGAAATCAGGGAAAATGTGAAAAAAAATACTGGAAAAATCTCATTATTGTCTCAGTAGATGAAATGGTTTGCTTACTGAATGGTCACGCATCATCACTGGTTGGGTGCAGCTGAGTATGTGTGCCGCTTCCCTCCTCTCTCAGTCCTACTGCTTCTCCTCTTCCTGCCACTCCTCTCAGCTTGCAGTCAGTGCTGCCACCACTTCTTGCCACTAGCCTAGCAGCTGCCGATGAGAGGTAGGGAGGTATGAGGAGTGATTTATTTGGATTTTATTCTCAGACTGTAGGCGCAATGGCTAGAGACGGTGGTCATGTGTGCTTGAGTTGTGTCAGTGTAATTGTGTGAACGTGTGTGTTCTCTCATTTTCTGACAAAAGCTATGGCTGAAAATTTTAGTTGTGAAAGTGTGATTTTCTTTTCTGCGTGCCTGTCTGTGGTTCAGCAATCATCTTTATGGTGAGTTGTTACCTATCCTCATTATTGTTGATTTTCAGAGTATTTGAACAACTTATCTGTTGCATGGATTGATCACCATGGTCTCATTTCATCAACAAGCTGTCTGTGGCTCTTGTGTAGCTGGCCACAGGAGTGGATTTCCATGATGGGCCAAAACTGGAGGCCATTTCTGTGAATTTTGTAATGGATCGGGCCTGCTGATCAGAAACCATTCATTTCCCACTAATGTGCAGGCCCTTGCCATCAGATCTAGTGTCAATGATCTGTCTGCATGCCGGGTCTGTTTGCATGTGGCATAATGCAGTGGCTTATCACGGTTTATCCACGGACTCGGTACTGGACTCGGGACTGCAGTGCTCCTCAGCAGGGCAAAGACGATGGGTGATGGATGTAAGGAATTGTGACTGTCTCACCACAAGCACTTTGTACTGTGTGATGTTTCATAGACATTTTATTTGTTGCAGTACATTTTGGCGCTTCAGAAGTAGTTTATATGTTAGAAAGTATGGATCATAAGAAGAAGAAAATTGTTACGGTTTGTACCACAGTGGGTAATAAACGCCAATAATGAACATAGTAGAACCAGCATTTTGTTGGCAGTCACTTACAGCCTTGGTTTACACAATTCTTCCACACCTTAAAGACTTCTTTCAAGGGGCCTTTTTTTCTGAGGTTGTTTCTGAAATCAATGAAGATATTTTAAATCCGTCTTGTGACTACAAGGAAATGCATATTTTTCGCACCAAATGTGTTTCATTTTATTGAAATAAAATAACATCAGTGGTCTTAATGAGACACTTATACCATTTAGCTTGCTTTCTCCATCTAAAAACAGTTCATTGCAAAAGATGTTGATGTTAGTAATTAAGATTTTTGTCCACACCAGGAAACGCCATCTGCTTGCAAGTTTTTTGTTTAGATATTTCCAATTTTGCAATATTGTTTCTTGTACCGTAGCTGCAAAGACATTGTAAACTTACATCTTAATTTATCCTTGATATCTAAAAATTTGTTAGGGGAAAATGCTAAAACTGGTCTGGAAATCAGGGAAATATCAGGGAATTGTGCTTGGGGAAACTTGTGACAACTTTGTTGCTGCACATGCTGAAGCATTTATTCCACGGTAATGCATCTTTTCCATTTTGCTGTTAATTCATCCAGAGAGTTAAGGAGCTTGAATTCATCTAGAGAGTTAAGGATCTTGGGATCTAAGGTGACATTAAAGTAGGTTAAGTTTTTCACTGGAAGCACTTCTAGATGTTTGTCAGGCCAGTACAACAGAGAATCTATTATATTTACAATTGTAGTTCATATTATGGTAGCTGAAAGATGAAAAGTTGGTCCCAAGCGGTCACGAGCTGTGCGTTTATTAATATGCCACTGCCTCCAGCTCCAACCATTCTGTACCCTTAGTTTGTCTATGCTCATAGCAGCTTGTGATAACCACTACTGGTTGGTACGTGGAACATATCCGATGTATCCCCGATCTCTGAAAATAGGGTTGTGGTGACAAGATGTTATACAGCCATCCTTATCCTCTATTCCTGCTCAGAATAACTGTACCTTGCATGCTATGCAGTACTCTGGATCACTTGGGAGAGGCATATGCTTCCACTGACAATGAGATTGTTTGTCCACTGACATTAATGCATAGCGTTCCCCTCTTGGCGAAATTAGTAGCATCTCCTTTGTTCTGATTTGTACATATTCTCCGATTTCCCCAGACCCTCCCATCTCACTGGGTGTGGGTGGACTGTATAGCATTCGTACCAGTTGGTGCTTGCTGCCAGGAATCAGACCAGCACATTTAGTCAAGCATGGCTGGCGTCCATGTTCACTGTTGTGAGGCAGTACAGTAGCAGTGTTGTTGTGTTTTTTTTTTTTTTTTTTTTTTTTTTTCTCTCTCCATCTGGAGCAGCAGTGAGTTCTGAGCAGCAGTGAGTACCAGTGTAGCTGGTAGATTCTTTTGTACCTTACATAGGCCGGCTATAATTTGCTCCAGTGGCAGCAGTGTCCTGTATGGTTTTTTGCCTCCTGAAGTCCTGCTACCTCCATTCGGGCATCTCTTATATTATCAGCCAGTGTTCATAAAAGTCTTGCTGCAGCCATCCTGATGTACAGAAGAACTAACTATGCCTGTATTACACTTCAATCCTCATAACTCGTTAGTTCTGTTGTTAGCCCCCATAGCCTCCTGGTGTTGTTCAGTACTCCCTACTCTAGGTTTGTTAACTGTATGGTGTACGATTCTGTAAGAGCCTTGAAGCCTGCTGCTATTCTCTTCACTTGCACTAAGGTGTGACTGGGTCCCCACACGACATCAATATTCATGGTCGTGAATACCATTTTCAGTAGTCTACCTGCCACATCAAACCACATTCCCTTATATCATCACAATATAAATGGCACCAAATCTGCAGCTTGCCATAATTTGTCTCATAGACATTCGTAAGAGAGACATAGTCCTTGCTACTTTCCCTGTATCTTACCTAACACCCCCTTCCTTGCATCCTCAAGGTGCAGTTGTAATAACACTTTTTTCAGCCTCTGTTGAAAGATTTCTCCAACAAAATGGCATCCTCTGATACTGGTAATGAACTCAAGGAACTGTAAACACAGTTTTTGATCGGTCCTCTGGTACTACTTCCAGTTGGTGATACCCACTGCTTAGGCTCGTCGTGAAGGAATATCTACATTATCCCATGTTATTTACAGTTTCCATGTTATTCAGTATTGAATATACATCTGTAATAGTATGTGTATTGAGATGTCTGTAATCATAGCAGAACTGATTTCTTCATCTCATCTGAAGATTTCTTTAGCACTATGACAGCAGGTCCTCCCCACGGCCTAGTACTTCCCTCTGTGATGCCATTTCTTAATGGATTCTTCCATTAGTGGTTGAAGATGACGGAACACACTATTTGGCGTATGATACATAGATGACTAATTCCAGCTGGAATCCTGAACTATGTCACTAGGGTTATCGGTAACAGGCTGCAAGGATTAAATAGGTCCTCAAATTCCAATGGTAATTCCTTCATTCCTACTTTTCCTGCTCCTTCTAAATGTGCTTTCTAAATCATCCTTGTTTAGAACATTCATACTGGTGACTAATAATACCTTAGGCAATCTGACATCCTCAGTACCAAAATTATCCACATTAATGGACACTTCTCATTCACTGTCTATTTCCCATATGTGTGCCATACCCTGTGCACAAAACATTGTGCTTTATGTACTTCATTGTTTTCTTGCAGTGGTTCTACCACATGTAACATATTTACAGTTAGTCCCATTCCTGGATTCACCCAAAGTAGTTTTCCTGTAATTTGCAGTACTTTACCATGCAAACTGAGCCGCATGACTTTGCATGCAACTTAATTGGTTTGTCTTTCATGATAGGTGAACCTTGCAGCAGGTAGATACTGAGAACACATTCCACCAGGTGGAACAAAGTTCCCCCAAATTATACCATGTATTATGCAAGGTCAACTTCATTGTCTAAATCTAACGCTAGGATTTCACAATGTCCTTTACCTACACAGGGTAAAACCTCCGTACTTTTGTGGAAACACTTTGCTTCAACCAAAAAACTTAACATTGCTGAACCAAGCAATTGTACATTTAGTTATGCCACAGAGTCCAGGTAAACTAAGTATCCACAAAGAGCCAGGAATTTGAGAGGTGCCAAATTTAGAGTGGAAATCCACTCAGATTCAATAAATTTCAGTTTCTATGCGTTTATTCTGTTAGCAGTAACACCTCCTGAACGGCATAGTGTAAAAGCATTATTCTTAAGAGCCACACCATCGCTAATCATATGCAGCCCCATTTGACCAACAGTCATATTGGTCAACAGTGACCTAAAAGAGCTCTAGACCCCTACTGCCTTTCTATATTTGTGTGGGATTTGGGTGGGGGATTTACGGGTTTTCCTCCTGACAAGACTGTTGTCACACAGGAAGCAAAATATTGGAGAGTAGTTTTGCATGTTCTTGGAGAGACAGTGATCACGGAAAAATTGAGTTTAATGGTCTGTTCTTTTGTTTTTATGGATCATTTAGCATTATAGTTTGAAACAAACATGAAATTTGGAACCTTTTTTATTCAAATTTTGGGGACTTTGTCCAGAATCAGCTGAATGAGTGAGGTCGCAGTTTTGTCACCTAATCTGTAGCAGAGTGATACAAGGAGAAACTTTAAATTTTATGGTGAAAGAAGAATAGCCAGGAAAAGAAAGTAAAAATAAATAAATAAAACACAGAAATCGAAAAATAAATGAAATGCAGCCTTTGTGCTGGTTAAAATCATCAAATCTCTACGTAAGTTCATTTTCATAGGAGCTCCAGATGACAGAAGAAATCGGAAACACTTGAGAGAATTTTCTGATTTTACTTTTCAGTCAATAGCTGGTGAAATTGAAGCTAAGACGTCATTTCTTGAAACATCGTTTTCAGAAATGGAGTTGGAAGCAATTTGCAATATATTGTGTATAGATAGTAGGATGAGAAATGAAATACATACTGAATTTATTATTTACTCAACACTGACAAACTAGCAGTGAAAATTACCAACTACGCAGAATGTGAAGAGGATGCAACAATGCTGATGATGAAGAGGAGGTTAAATCCAAATGGGTAGCGATAAAAAATTGAGTGTACTTGAAAAGAAGATGGAAAAAGATTCCGATTTAGAAACAGGTGATAAAAGCAAAACACTATTCTCACAACAGCTGCAGGGTCAGTGTAAATTTTCTCTGTCATTTCATAATGTTGAGGGTGCTCTTAAGACATTTAGGGGCAGTGACAGATATCCAGTTAAAAAGTGGATCGTGGATGTAAAAGTGGATCATGAACATTGAGGAAATTAATTAATGGATTCAAATCAACTGTAAATGCTTGTTTTTGGAAAAGAAATCACTTGAAGGTTTGGTAAAGCTTTTTTATTTGGGGTGAGAACGGTCTTACATTGTGGTCTGCACTGAAAAAAGCTTTACAAGAAGACCCTGACATCAAAACAAGTGCTGCACAGAACCACCAACTGCTGTCTTAATGAAGGAAGAAGTGGGAAGTCTCTATTCAAGAATATTTTCTTGTAATGAAAGAAATTGCCAGCCATGCCAATACTGATAATGAATCGCTGTTTCTGATGGGATAGCATATGATTCAGGCACAAAACTTCCACTCTATAGCAATGAAAGTGCAAAAGACTCATGTTAGTAATGAAAGAGAGTTGGAAGAAAAGAGTCTTGCTGCTATGTAGTAGCCACAGGAGGGTTGTAGGCCATGTGATACAGGACAAATTATGAACAGAGTGCCAGGTCACAAGTATTGTGAAGGCAAGTGCCTAGCCTTAGCCGGGTGTCAGAGGACATGGGAAATTTGTGGTGATGTTGTAGCAAAGAAGATCAGGTTATGTAGTAGGTGGAGTAGGTAACAGCTTGTCTAAGGACAGTAGTTGCACCATTCGGGAAAGATGAAACAGGAGTAGCAACTACATGCACAAATGTGAGTTTTGTGGAGGTTCTTCAGTGGCATGGACCATCCCTGGGTCAACACTGCTGTGAGCTATGTGAACACCGAGTTGAGCGGGTTGCTGCTAACATAGTGAAATCTCATATGAGTGCAATACCCATTGCTACAATCAGGAGATGGGGACATACTAGATCAGGCTGCTGCTAGCTTACATGAAACGTCATGTGAGTGTAGTGCCTGTTGTTACAATTGGGAGATTGTGATATACTAGATATAGCATACACCTGATGTATTAGAAATGTGTACACGTGAATAGGAGAGGGAAAGATAGGTTGGTAGAGCTTCTTGTAGATAATATATAAGGGCCACCACCACACAATGCAAGATCCTTGTGGTTACTGGAGTCAGAGAAGCATCTTCTTTAGTTAGCTAGAATCAGGATTCAGGCACCCTGTTTTGAAAGAAGGCAAAATAACAGAAGAGGCCAGCAGAATGCTTAAGAATGCACAGAAAAGTATGCTTAGCTTATTTAATCAAAATATTAGAGGATTGAGCAATAAGGTAGAGGAGAGCTTTTTGTCAAAATTTAGAGAGCTCTGAAAAGACAGACATCGTGTGCCTATCTGAGAACCACATAGCCACAGGGTTGGATGAGTTTCAGATAAAAGATTACACTGTAGTAGCTTACCCATGCAGAACTAATATGGGAAATGGAGCAGTTGTTACATACATTAAGATAGAACAAAATTCAAAAGTATTGAGACAAGTAGATTTTGTAGTGATAAGCACATAGAATAGTGTGTGTGTGTGTGTGTGTGTGTGTGTGTGTGTGTGTGTGTGTGAATTAATACTGAAAAATAGTTCAGTTTTAACTGCAACTGTATGTAGATTTCCACTGGGAAATTTTGAACTTTTTATGAGGAATCTGGATTACTTACTGTGCTGTCTGTCAGACAGCTGCAAGCACTTAATAGTCTGTGGTACCTTCAGTGTGGAGTTTATAATGGGTTCTGATAGGAAAAATAATCTGGATTCTGCAATTTTTTTCTCAGTAATTAACTTTCCAGCATGGGCGGATAAAGACAATAGGACCCTAACCGACAATGTTTTACCAGGTGAAACTCAAAGAAGGAAAATTACTGTTTACCCAGTAACAAATGCTCTTTCTGATCACGATGCACAGTTAGTTTGGATAAGTAATGTAGTGCCTTACAGTATGAATACCCCTCAGTGGAAATCAGTGAGAATAAATAATGACTCCAGGACAAATGTTTTTAAGAAAAGTTTTCAAGAGATGACCTGAATGAAATTTATAATGAACCAAATGCTAACATAAAATTTAATCTGTTTTGTGATAACTTTATATCATTGTTTGAAAATAGATTTGTGCATAAGCTAGTCAGAAAGGACATTAAACAGCTATGTAAAAAACCATGGATCACTAGAGGTATTAAAGTATCTTGTGAAAGGAAAAGGGAAATGAGCCTGTTGGCAAGAACACACAGAGATTCTGCAGTAGTTGCACACTGCAAAAACCACTCAAAATTACTAAGAAAGATTATTAAAAAATCAGTGAACATGTATATAATGTCAGAAGCCAATAATTCCAACAACAGACTTAAGGCTATATGGAATGCTGTGACAGCGAACCACAGAACGAGATAACATAACTATTGAACTGAATGGAAGGGCTATAAATGATGATTCACAGGTAGCAGATTAATTTAATAATCATTTCTTAAATGTAGTAGAAAGTATCAGGACAAACAGTTCAAGAAAAAAAAAAAATCATAGCAATATGTTGAAAAAGTAGCTCTCATAAAATTCAATCATATGAATGTGTCACCAACTTCTCCTACTGAAATTAAGAAAATTACATTCTCTCAAAAATAAAAGCTCAGCCAGTTTTTGTGGTGTTTCAAGTAGAGTTCTAAAGCTAGCCCGATCTTATCTGAAATATGTAATGCATCACTAACTCAAGGAATTTTTTCCAGAGAGACTGAAATAAGCCATTGTTAAACCACTCTTTAAGGAAAGTGGTGAGAGAGACGCCAACAACTACCAATCTGTTTCACTGCTGACATCATTTTCCAAAATCTTTTGGATGGTTATGTATTGCAGAATAGTATATCACCTTAGTAACAATAATATCTGTAGCAAATCACAGTTCGGGTTTCAGGAGAACTGCTGTACTGAGAATGCCATTTACACGTTCACTCACCAAATTTTACAAGCATTGATTAATAAAATACCACTGGTTGGTATCTATCTGAGGCATTTGACTGCATGAATCACAGTATTCTTCTAGATAAATTGAAATTTTATGGGATCACTGGTACATCTAGTGAATGGATAATGTCATATCTAACCAAAAGAATGCAGAAAGTTATACTTAGTAATTCAATCAACATAATCCAGAAAATGATCTTCCATGTAATATAGTTCTTTTTGCAGATGACACAAGTATTGTAATAAATCCAAGGATACATACAGAAATGGAAGAAATGGCAAACAGTTTTCTCAAAAGTATCATTTACTTGTTTTCTGTGAATGGCCTCACCTTACATTTTAAAAAGACACAACATACTCAGTTCTTCACATCCAGGAGTACTACACCAATGATAAGTGTAATACATGGTGAGGAAATAACAAATAGGGTGGAAAATTCAAAATTCTTAGGTATCTAGATCGATGAAAATTGAAACTGAAAAAAACATGTTTAGGAACTTCTAAAACAACTTAGCTCAGCCACATTTCCATTAGAATCATTATAAATTTTGGGGAGAGGCAAAACATTAAGTTGACATATTTTGCAAATATTCATTCACCTTTAAGAAAGAAAGTCTTCATACCTCAAAAATGTGCTGTATAATATGTGGTGCTCACCCACAATAATCTTCTCGACATCTGTTTAAGGAACTGGGCATTCTGACTACTGCTTCACAGTATATTTATTCCCTCATAAAGTTGTAAATAATCCACTATAGTTCAAAAGGAACAATGATGTACATAATTACAAACCAGAAGGAAAAATGAAATTCATTACTCCACATTAAGGTTGTCTTTAGCACAAAAAGGGGTGCATGGAGCTGCAAGAAAAATTTTTAATCAGTTACCTAGTGATATAAAATATCTGACAGACAGGAAAGTAAAGTTTGAAAACAAACTGAAAATGTTTCTTATTGACAATTCCTTCTATTCTTTAGAAGAATTTCGATTGTGGTGTGTAAAAAATGATGGGTAGGAATTACTAGCTCACATCTGTATCCTTTTTTTTTTAAAAAAAAAAAACCTTATAAATGTTCAGTATGTAACAGTGTTTGCAAATTAATTTGTGATGTCAATGTAAAAGGACTCATTCTACACCATTATGATTTATCATACAACATGATTAATGGAATACAAAACTCTAAGGAAAAAATGAGGCATTACGAAAGAGTTGTGAAGTCATTGACAAATGAAATACTAAAATTTACAGCAGTGAAAATTTTGGAAACTCTAGTAAGAAAGCTGCTGAAGATTCAAATAACAATAATACTGAAAGCACAGCTTGGAATCCAAACAAAAAAAGTGTTCCAGTTGTTGTGCCAGTGGTCCCAAGTCAAGTGATTGCAGCCACCAGAGAAAAGGAAAGAGATGCTTCAGTTTCAATGAGTTTAGCCATATCTCATCTGAATGCATGGAAGAGAAGCATAATCAAAAGATGACAATGACTGCAAACATTGTTAAGAAGAATATTAACAACTGTAAATTAAAAAAAAAAGTGTATGAATAAGAGGTGGAGCACTAATTGACTGTCAGGTTAATTTGTCAAGACAGAGATTATGAATGCTGAAAGTTTGCAAGATACAGATGTACTCATGACAGGATTTGGGAAAAACTTTGTCTGCCCACAACGGTATTTTACAGGCATCATTGAGACTGATGACATGAAAAACTGAAACAGATATTGATGATATGGTTTGTAGAACGACTATGAATTTAGAACTGGTAGTTGAGAATGATGTAGTACAACAAACTGACATTTTAATAAACAGCAATGGAAATATTGTTAGGAAGTCAGAAAAGAAAGTTTGTCTTATGTGTATTCATATAGTGGGCAAATGAGAATTAGATATTGAAATCTCTGTTAGTGATGTAACGAGGGAACATACTGAAGATTCAGTGAATACTTACACCTCAACGAAGACAAAGTACACTGATGTCAGAATGAAGATTATTGTGAGAGAAGAGCGACCAACATATAATAGACCAATATGATTTCACCAGATGTGGCTTGATCTAGGAACAATAGAACCAAGTTCATCTGAAATTGTAGCCAGATTGTAGTTGTAAAATAGAAAAAAGGAAAATACTGTAGAAAATTAAACAAAATCAGAGTGACAGATCATTAGCTATTGCTCTCCATAGAAGATCTTTTAGATAAACTACAAGACAACTGTGTGTTTTGCACACTAGATCTCAAGAATGGTTTTTCATGTCGATGTAGAAAAGGAAAAGTTGAAAATATACTTCATCTGTGAAACACTCAAGGCAATTCCAGTTCAAGAAAGTTCCATTTGGACTATCGAAGTCACCTACAGTGTTCCAGAATTTTAAGAACACTATTTATTGGGCATTGGCTCGAGAGAACATCATATTTATTTACATGGATGATATTATAATAACAACAAAGTGTGATGATGAGCCAGTTCAGCAGCTTGAGTTAGTGTTAAAAACTGACACAGAATATGGCTTGGAAATTAATGTTTCAAAATGCCAGTTCTTGAAGAGAACTGTTGAGTTTTTTGGGTGTGTTATACAACTGGACAAATCTGGCCTCCTTCTGAAAGGACAGTAGCTGTTCAAAAGTTTCCAGAACCGAAATCTGTTGCTGCAGTACAAAGTTTCCAAGGACCAACAGGGTACTTTAGGAATTTTATCTCAACTTACTTTATAGCTGCCAGGCCTCTGAATGATTTACTGAGGAATAACTGAGAGTATAAGAACAGAGGCAAGCATTTAAGACATTCAAAGATATCCTTTCATCAGATACAGTCTTAAAAGTCTGTAACTCTGTGTAAAGGTACTTCTTTGGTTTCACAGATGGTTATACAGTCAGGGAACCTGAAAGGAACGGACAGTAAAGTTTTCAGGACAGCCCATGTTCAGTATGTTTTAGTAACCTGTTTCACTTTTTAATTTAACAAGAGCCTCATCAGAAACTTTGGAGCTTACATTGTGAAACGTACAACGAAATATGACAATATGGAATCTTACATTGGCATTATAGAACATATTCCATTTGCAGTACGTTGACTTACATTTAAAGTACAATGGTTGGCTGATTACTTCTCAGTGGATACAGTTTTCAGCTGGCAGAGGTAAAACAGTGGTAAAAGAACAAAATAAGACAAATGTCATTTTTGAAAATGAACTGTTTAAATTTTTGCAAATGCTTACATTCAACGGGGAAATCATGTTAAGGGCATGGATTGCTGAATTTGAGAAAGAAGATCTATCATAAATGGTGATTATTTTCCAGACTGGAGATTAGGGTCTATGTTGTAAATAATGGGGAAAACAGGCATCATGTCCGGTATACTGTTATGTGTAGAACGCGGTATATGTTACTTGTTCACAACAAGAATTCCGCATTATTTGCGGTCCTTAAGTAATGAATTCAACTGCAGGCCCAGTTTTTCTGTTCACTAGTGGTACTAGTCAATCTTATATTTTGTAAGGTGAATTGTCTAAGTGACAGTCATATGTCTAGACCACACAGTTTTTACAGTGCAAAAATACCACATTACTTGTATCATATCATGACGATAGGTTTCTAGAGTCCTCCATTTTTATCCGTTTCCACAAAACTCGTAACTGACTAGCATGCTTCCGCAAGTCAACTGCCTCTTTACTGAAGTTGTAATCTGTAAGACATTGTGATTTCTTTATTCATTCACCAATCCTTGTCTGTATTTTACACTACTGTATGGTAAGCATTATATCATTGGACATAAACTGGATTTTTCTTCATTACTCAAGTTGTAATGTGTAACACATTGTGATTTCTTTATTCATTTAGCAGACCTTGCCAGTATTTCGTTCTACATTGTAGTGGGCATTATATCATTGGACATAAACTGGATGTCTCCACATTCCAGGTTTTCCTGTTTTGGCATGCTGCATCTTTTCCTACAAACAATGCCACATATGACTGTTCCATGGTTATGGAGCCAGAGGAGCAAGTTTTGGCTTTGGTACCACTTGTTGACATAAAAAAATGTGTCCTGGTCCCAAATTCATCTTCATGAGTGTTGCCACTTTTCCCCAAATTGTGAATTCCACTGTAGTTGGAGATGAACAAAACAGGTCTTGTTATACAGTATGATCACTAAGATAAGATAAAATGAATAATGTAAGAAACTTGACTGAACTCTTAACAAAAGCACACTTTTTCTATATCAGAGGTATTATCAATTACAACAGCAGGGTTGTCAGCAAAAACACACTTTTTCTGTATCAGAGGCATTATCAATCACAACAGCAGGGTTATCAGCAAAAACTAGTGCTTCCGACTTATATCACATTTATTGAGCACACGAGAAGCACACACAGAGCTGAGCGGTCCGCCCAAGCAGTGTGTACACCTTTTTATACATACATAGAATGTTCTAGCAAATTCCAGTATTCCACAAGTAAGTAAGAAAGTACCGGTGAGTCCTAACACATTCCACAGATCACAAATGTTAAATAGATAAGTAATTACAGAAGGCAGAAATCAAATCGGTGAGAGCACTTTGACAGCCAGCAGCTACGGTGTAAGCACTACACTACAGCAGATAATGCACAGCATATGGCTATATTATTTGGTTCACTTATTTTCCTTTTGTTTTAAACTATACAGAAATTTACAAATTTCCATTTCTTGACGATTGTGGTTGTGAGTAAGGGCACCCATACAATAGTTTGGAGGGGGGAGGGGGGGGGGGGCAAACTAGGGCATATGAAGTATTTTTAGTACCGTCAAACGGGGTGAGTTTAGATGGTTTTGTCATTACTTTGATTGTAACTTTCGTATATATTGTTAGATTAAATTGATTTTTATGGAAATGGTAGGGTATATGTGTAACAAATAAAATATCCCAGAACCAGAAAGTGTATTTGTAGGTATATTTATCTGAGGCAGTTAAATAAAGTGTCTGAAGTCACCCCATGGATTGGGGTGATTTCGGACACGCATTTTTTAAATCTCTGTCTGAAGTTACAGTATATAGCGGGCAAATTCGGACAGTTACTGCGTTTTTTTAAAAAATTCTACATGCTTTTTATTTCATTTTGGAGAAAAACATCTTAACAGTCTCTTTGTTCACTTCTGCAAGAGCTCGTTCAATATTTTCGCTTAAGCAAACGGAAAGATCTTCTGACTGTCGTTTGAGGAATAAGTGCACCCATTCTTCTCCTGGCCAATTATTACGAATTTTCTTCTCTTTTCGGCCAGATTTATCAAGGTAGCCTTTAACTAAATATCTAATATCCAATTTAGTGAAGGGAAATCCCCAATGTGTAGCCCCCAAGATATCTTGCTTCAATATTTCTTCTTCGTCTTTATTTAGCACTGGCTGTCCTCCCATTTTTTTCGGATGTGCTTCCTGCACTTTATTTTGTAGGGTTGATTTAGGTACACCATAAAAATCATACGCTTTTCTGTACGTTAATTTACCACTCTGAATATCACAAACAGCTTTATCTAAAAGTTCTGGGTCATAATTAACACTGTACTGTAACACCGCTCCTGCTCTTATACGTTCTTGGCATTGTCCGAAATCACCCTACACAGTACACAGTTTTACAAAAACCATCATTATTTTATAACCTTGCACAAGAAACTAGACAAAATTGTACAGAAATTGTCTCAATGCTGTTAGCTACTGAACGCGTTGACAATTATGCTCACAATAACTTCCCGCTCGGCGCAACAATAGAAAGTTTCCACTTTACGATAATGCACGGATTTTTAACACTGAGACTGTTCGACAGTTATCCAACTAGGGAAACAATTGACGCAAAATAAAGGTTGTGGAAAGCAATAAATGCAATCTTGGGCTTAAAATAACTGGCGCACGGACGTTAAAATAAGTAACACTTTGTTTCTATGCAGTGGCAAAAAGCAAATAAGCCATAATGTCCGAATTCGCCCCGGTGTCCGAAATCACCCCGTTTGACAGTGTTTTGGAAGATGAACAGTGACTTGTAAGTAGAAATAAAAACCTTCCAGTTCCAGCCCTGTTAAAAACTGCATAATACTGACTTTTAAATTATTTTTTGAAAGAAAACACCTGACTATACTATATTTTTTTCTTTTTGCTGAGAGCTAGGGGATGGGGGAGGTCATGGCCCCAACTTGCCCCCACATATGGGTGCCTTTGATTCTGAGTGGATCAACACATTGTTTACTGCAAAAAGGAAACCTGTTTGTATGATAACACAAGTCTATATAGCAATGCCATAAATTTTCTATTTACTGCAGATAGGTGCAGGACACATTGGTGGTGGTGCTACATGGCTAATTTGCAAATTACACTTTATTGTTTTACAGAGTTGGATTTGGTCTCTTTGTCACATGTTATTTCTAATTGTACTATAGTCCTGTTACTATAATTGAATAAAATGAGTAGCTGTTTTCATCTGCTGTAAAGATGAGGAAGCAAAGGGCTCAAATGAATTGTGTACAATGTTGAACAGGTATATCCAAAGTTCGACTGCCGAGGACACAAAAGTGTTATAAATGTTAGAGAACAGTTGTGTGGGCCAGAACAAAAACAATAAACTGGTTGGGATGATGACGGCACTGTATGCAGTCAAAAGATTCAACAACATTTAAGTTATTTTCTCATTAGAGGTCATTCCTTTACGCCAAATGATATGGATATCAGAATAATTAGGAGCAAGCTGGAAAAGAAGCAGAGAACCTTATAATCCATGACATTGTTGAATTCATAAATGATTGCTCAAAAAGCAGTAACAAATTGTTCACTGTTTGAATGAAGGTGGATTCTTTTTCAAATACAGTTCCTGGAGGTCTACATTCTGTATAAGAACTTCCCTGAGTGATGACATGTGTAACAAAGTTGTTCCTAGACACATGAAAAGGGTTCTCACTATTTCAAAGTACTAAGATATGACTTTTTCAGCTGACAGTTTCCGTAGTGTTAAGTGCAACATGAATATTGTTGGCTTCATGATGGACACTTTTAGGCTGAGAGAAGCTGTACAACCTTTGGAACTCCCTTCAAAGAATGCCTTCATATCTGTACTGCCTATAAATAACCAAAAACTGGATGGCATCAGGAAATTGTTGGCATGCATCCCTCAAGACAAGATGCAGTTTTGGAAGTCAGTCACATCATGGCCAACAACAATAGCATCTTGTGATGTAGATGAAGATAACTGAGAAATTCAATCATGCAAAAAGTCAAATATTATTTAGAATTATGTAACAAGCAGTGTTTATTACAGTAAAAGATGTTTATATGTGCAATTCTATTTTAAAATAAGTAACTTGACCCCAAAATTAATTTGAAAATCCAAGGCACTGCAAGAAGGGAACATGTCAGACACCAACGAAGTTGTCTGCATCTTTCTGTTTACATCATACTTGACTTTTACATGATAATAAGCATATATACCTACATCAAGGAACCAGAAATGTACATCAGGAAAAAAATGCATTAAATCAGTTTTATTCAGTTTTTTGTCTCCATGGTAAAAGTAGGAAATGCGAACATGTTGCCTTACCACAGTATGCAGTTCATATATAGTTGCAGCCCAAATATATGCAGTAATTCCAATCACAATAAAATATGGATGTGACACAGTGGGTGTAGAGTAAGTTTGGCTGGAGTTGGTAACCTACATTTCAGTGATGGAATAAGGGTCAAGGTGATATATTGTTACATTTTATTCATTTATTTTACGTTATCAGACCATGATCTATAGGGCTCCTCTTACATTGGATTAGAGTTTTACACATACAGTACTTTTTATGTCTTAGTTGCTTACAAAATGACAATAATTTTGATATTGTACACAGTAATAAAAAGGGAAATAATATACTCAGAAATATTTTAATGTATCTAATGACTGTGTGAATAACAATACTGGCTAAGAACCATTAATGTGGATACTAATGGTACTAATACTGCTGCTGAAATTAGTAGTAGTAGCAGTAGTAGTAGTAGTAGTAGTAGTAACAGATACAAAATGTATTTAAAATAATGATACTTAGTAGTAATGGGGTAAGCACAAAGGGAACATAATTTTTGTTTTATTAGATATCTCATTAACTGTCTTTTGAAGCTGGAGATATTCAGTTCTCTGATATTGTGAGGGAAATCATCCCAGAGCTGGGCTCCTGCTACTAAAAAGAACTTACTGAAAGCAGAGGAGTGGTGGAGTGGACAGAAAGGATTTTACTCTCATGGGAATGAGTGTTTCTGCTGTTTTGTTCAGATAAAAGTGTTAAGGTCAATCAGAGGTATGAGGGACCGTATGTGTTGTGAGGATGATAGAGGAGGCCATGTATTTGAAAATCTCTGCATGTAGCCAGACTAGCTGTGCATAAGCAGATGACATATGATTTAAAAAATCAAATACATTATGTTGTCCTTGTTGGACTGTGGTTTGGAAGCTGTTACTATTTATGACACAATAGATAAATTTATTTTTCCCCATGATGCATTTCGAGAGTGTACACCTTCATCTTCTGGTGGATCAGTGACATGATCAAAAAGTCAGATATATAATGTCCTCCATGTTGGACTGTGGTTTGGAAACTGTGACTGTTTATGATACAATAGATAAATTTATTATTTTTTTCCATAACACTTTTTGAGGGCTTTCACCCTCATCTTCAGATGTATCAATGGATTATATTATATTTTTGTTTACTGGATGTAGTCGATTGTCTGGTTTGAACTTCATTTCACTACAAATAAGACATAATTTGTAACTATTATTGTAATATGTTGCTAAGATGATAAACTTTCAATAGCAATAAAGGAAGTTCCAGCTGAGAACCCTGTTTTTAATAAGTATACACTTTCATTATTAGATGGCACACAAACACTAAACAACAACATAAACAGTTCTGAGATTGTATAGATGTTGAAATACAGTGCCTTGCAAGACAAAGGGCATTACTGTTTACATTGTAAGTCAAAAATCTTTACAACCTTTTCACTGAAAAATATCATTATTTTTCAGCATACTTATTTGTTAATGCATCAATTTGGTGATTTGGGTGTTGTTTTCATGGTTTACTTTCGTCTATTCTTTAGCAAACTAGAAGTTACTGTCTATTGTCTAGTATGCTTAAGAAGTTTCTAAAATAGTTTGTCACCGCTGTCTCAGCTTTTTCACTGAGTATGTTCTGCCCATTTTTTCTGCTACGAATGAAAATTTCAAGTTCTTCATAGACTTCAATTTGTGGCCTTTGTGTAGTTTACAACGTATATTATATTGTTACCTACATTGTCAAAATCATGTCCTGTGTCATTAAAGTGAGTAACTAAGGCAGATTTATTGAGAGTGTTGTATCTAAGTGCAATTATGTGTTCCTTAGATCTAGTTCAGAAGCTTCATCCAGTCTGACCAGCATTGTACTGGGCACTCATTGCACTTCATCTTGTAAACCTCTAAGTTAGAAAATTTGTCTCTGTTGGTTTTTATGTTATGTGGCAGCCTATTACATAATTTATTGCTGAGTGAAAAAGCAACTCTTACTTTATATGGTCCCAATACATTAGCAATTTTCTACGAAATGGCACCACAAGTAGGGAGTGCATACTGTCCTGGCATGTCTGACGGTTGTTCTTATTTTTGTTTCTATCTGTTCATTTCCTAACTTTCTTGGAGATCTATAACAATAATGGAAAGGCAACCACTCACCTATAGCTGACTGATGCATGCAGCACAGAAACATGTAACAGGGAACAACATTCACAGTAACTTTCAAGCCCTTGCCCTTTTCTATCAGACATACACACATTCACATACAGAACATATGTGGTCATATGCATGACTTGGAGATCTTGTCTATGAGTGCATGTTGAAAACAGTTCGCATCTGCTATTTGTTTAATTACACCAATTTCAGTTTGAAGCATTTTGTTGCTCAATGGCATTCTGTGTGCCCTGTGTAATGCTAGTGTGACAAGGGTAGCATGAAAATGTATTCAACAACATGCACAAGAACATTCAGTTCACGTGTGAATGTGAATGTCAGAATTCGGTAAACTTTCTTGACCTCACCACTACTAGAAGTGAATGTATTCTTAGAATCTACAGGAAACATATGGTATTACCACAGATATAAACATTGATGTATCTTCATGCCAACCCATACACACAAGTTAGTGGGATATAGTTCCATGTACTGAGACCATATAATGTTAGTATAACAACGGAAAGAAAGCCACAAACTTTTAAAATTTCGTGCAGCATCTTTTGTAAATGCAAATATAAGCGTGTCCATCAGGAAAACGATGGGCATTTCAGCATGAAGCTGATGTATAAAAATGATGGATAAAAATCAAATTTTTTTATCATATAGTTTCTTTAAAATCATTTGAGAAAGATTGTAGGACGTACACCTCGATTTTGTCAGCGTAGTGCATCACCAACTGGTGTACTGAAAGTTGGCAAAGACTGTCTCATTCATTCCAGCCTGCTGACAAGGCAAACAAAACCATGGCAGTTGACACTGTCACCCATCTGCCATAGTGTTCCACTTTCTGCACTGGTTCGAGCCACCTCACACTGGGTTCACCTGTACAGGGAACCCACTTTCTTTCTGTGTGCATCCTAAGAGTCACTTTTTCTACCAGCAATAAATTATGTAATAGGCTGCCACACAACATAAAAACAACAGAGGACATTTTTTAACTCGAATAACTACAAGATAAAGTGCAATGAGTGCCCAGTTCAATATTTTGGTCAATCCAGATGAAGCTTCCAAACAAGGTTTAAGGCACACATATGTGCATTTAGGTAAAACACAATAAATGTCATATTCTACTCACATTCATGTACAGGACA
This sequence comes from Schistocerca piceifrons, assembly GCF_021461385.2. Taxonomy (NCBI): domain Eukaryota; kingdom Metazoa; phylum Arthropoda; class Insecta; order Orthoptera; family Acrididae; genus Schistocerca; species Schistocerca piceifrons. The sequence continues at coordinate 191,318,728 of NC_060142.1, read as the reverse complement.
TACTTTCAACGACATAGATAACAAGCTAATAATACTTCACAAACTAAACAAAGGCCACAAATTAAACCCCTGAGGAGGATGTGAAATGTTGATCCACAATGGAAAACACCCAAAATCAAATGTGAGACAGTGGCAATGAACCTCTTTGGAACTTTCTCAAGCATGCTAGATGATAGACAGCAACTTCTATTGTCATCTGTTCTTCAGTGACCTAAATTGTGAAAACAACTCCCAAATCAACAAAGTGATAGATTAACAAATAAATATATTTTTGTCTATTGCAACAATGATATTTCTAAGCAAAATTGTTGTGAAGCTGTAACACTGGTATATACACTGAGGCGGCAAGAGTCATAGAATACCTCCCTAATATCGTTTCGGACCTCCTTTTCCCTGGTGTAGAGCAGCAGCTTGATGTAGCATGGGCTCAACAAGCCATTGGAAGTACCCTGCAGAATACTGAGCCATGGTGCCTCTATAGTCTTCCATAATTGCGAAACAGTTGCTGGTGCAGGATTTTGTGCACAAACTGACCTCTCGATTATGTCCCATAAATGTTCAGTAGGATTCATGTTGGGTTGTATGGGTGGCCAAATCATCCACTCAAATTCTCCAGAATATTCTTCAAACCAATTGTGAACAATTACGGCTCGGTAACATGATGCATTGTTGTGGGAACATGAAGTCTGTGAATGACTGCAAATGGTCTCTGTGTAGCCAAACATAATCATTTCCAGTCAGTTATCAGTTCAATTGGACCAGAGAACCCAGTCAATTACATGTAAACACTGCTCACACTATTACGGAGCGACGACCAGCTCGCTCATTGCCTTGTTGACAACTTGGGTCCATGGCTTTTTGGGGTCTGAAACACTTGAATCCTACCATCAGCTGTTGTTGTTGTTGTGGTCTTCAGTCCTGAGACTGGTTTGATGCAGCTCTCCATGCCACTCTATCCTGTGCAAGCTTTTTCATCTCCCAGTACCTACTGCAACCTACATCCTTCTGAATCTGCTTAGTGTATTCATCTCTTGGTCTCCCTCTACGATTTTTACCCTCCACGCTGCCCTCCAATACTAAATTGGTGATCCCTTGATGCCTCAGAACATGTCCTACCAACCGATCCCTTCTTCTGGTCAAGTTGTGCCACAAACTTCTCTTCTCCCCAATCCTATTCAATACTTCCTCATTAGCTATGTGATCTACCCATCTAATCTTCAGCATTCTTCTGTAGCACCACATTTCGAAAGCTTCTATTCTCTTCTTGTCCAAACTATTTATCGTCCATGTTTCACTTCCATACATGGCTACACTCCATACGAATACTTTCAGAAATGACTTCCTGACACTTAAATCAATACTGGATGTTAACAAATTTCTCTTCTTCAGAAACGCTTTCCTTGCCATTGCCAGCCTACATTTTATATCCTCTCTACTTCGACCATCATCAGTTATTTTGCTCCCCAAATAGCAAAACTCCTTTACTACATTAAGTGCCTCATTTCCTAATCTAATTCCCTCAGCATCACCCGACTTAATTAGACTACATTCCATTATCCTAGTTTTGCTTTTGTTGATGTTCATCTTATATCCTCCTTTCAAGACACTGTCCATTCCATTCAACTGCTCTTCCAAGTCCTTTGCTGTCTCTGACAGAATTACAATGTCATCGGCGAACCCCAAAGTTTTTATTTCTTCTCCATGAATTTTAATACCTACCCCGAATTTTTCTTTTGTTTCCTTTACTGCTTGCTCAATATACAGATTGAACAACATCGGGGAGAGGCTACAACCCTGTCTTACTCCCTTCCCAACCACTGCTTCCCTTTCATGTCCCTCGACTCTTATAACTGCCACCTGGTTTCTGTACAAATTGTAAATAGCCTTTCGCTCCCTGTATTTTACCCCTGCCACCTTCAGAATTTGAAAGAGAGTATTCCAGTCAACATTGTCAAAAGCTTTCTCTAAGTCTACAAATGCTAGAAACGTAGGTTTACCTTTCCTTAATCTTTTTTCTAAGATAAGTCGTAAGGTCAGTATTGCCTCACGTGTTCCAGTGTTTCTACGGAATCCAAACTGATCTTCCCCGAGGTTGGCTTCTACTAGTTTTTCCATTCGTCTGTAAAGAATTCGTGTTAGTATTTTGCAGCTGTGACTTATTAAGCTGATAGTTCGGTAATTTTCACATCTGTCAACACCTGCTTTCTTTGGGATTGGAATTATTATATCCTTCTTGAAGTCTGAGGGTATTTCGCCTGTTTCATACATCTTGCTCACCAGATGGTAGAGTTTTGTCAGGACTGGCTCTCCAACGGCCGTCAGTAGTTCCAATGGAATATTGTCTACTCCGGGGGCCTTGTTTCGACTCAGGTCTTTCAGTGCTCTGTCAAACTCTTCACGCAGTATCGTATCTCCCATTTCATCTTCATCTACATCCTCTTCCATTTCCATAATATTGTCCTCAAGTACATCGCCCTTGTATAGACCCTCTATATACTCCTTCCACCTTTGTGCTTTCCCTTCTTTGCTTAGAACTGGGTTTCCATCTGAGCTCTTGATATTCATACAAATGGCTCTCTTTTCTCCAAAGGTCTCTTTAATTTTCCTGTAGGCGGTATCTATCTTACCCCTAGTGAGATAGGCCTCTACATCCTTACATTTGTCCTCTAGCCATCCCTGCTTAGCCATTTTGCACTTCCTGTCGATCTCATTTTTGAGACGTTTGTATTCCTTTTTGCCTATTTCACTTACTGCATTTTTATATTTTCTGCTTTCATCAATTAAATTCAATATTTCTTCTGTTACCCAAGGATTTCTACTAGTCCTCGTCTTTTTACCTACTTGATCCTCTGCTGCCTTCACTACTTCATCCCTCAAAGCTACCCATTCTTCTTCTACTGTATTTATTTCCCCCATTCCTGTCAATTGCTCCCTTATGCTCTCCCTGAATCTCTGTACAACCTCTGGTTCTTTCAGTTTATCCAGGTCCCCTCTCCTTAAATTCCCACCTTTTTGCAGTTTCTTCAGTTTTAATCTACAGGTCATAACCAATAGATTGTGGTCAGAGTCCACATCTGCCCCTGGAAATGTCTTACAATTTAAAACCTGGTTCCTAAATCTCTGTCTTACCATTATATAATCTATCTGATACCTTTTAGTATCTCCAGGGTTCTTCCATGTATACAACCTTCTTTCATGATTCTTAAACCAAGTGTTAGTTATGATTATGTTGTGCTCTGTGCAAAATTCTACCAGGCGGCTTCCTCTTTCATTTCTGTCCCCCAATCCATATTCACCTACTATGTTTCCTTCTCTCCCTTTTCCTACACTCGAATTCCAGTCACCCATGTCTATTAAATTTTCGTCTCCCTTCACAATCTGAATAATTTCTTTTATTTCATCATACATTTCTTCAATTTCTTCATCATCTGCAGAGCTAGTTGGCATATAAACTTGTACTACTGTAGTAGGTGTGGGCTTCGTATCTATCTTGGCCACAATAATGCGTACACTATGCTGTTTGTAGTAGCTTACCCGCATTCCTATTTTCCTATTCATTATTAAACCTACTCCTGCATTCCCCCTATTTGATTTTGTGTTTATAACCCTGTAGTCACCTGACCAGAAGTCTTGTTCCTCCTGCCACCGAACATCACTAATTCCCACTATATCTAACTTCAACCTATCCATTTCCCTTTTTAAATTTTGTAACCTACCTGCCCGATTAAGGGATCTCACATTCCACGCTCCGATCCGTAGAACGCCAGTTTTCTTTCTCCTGATAACGACATCCTCTTGAGTAGTCCCCGCCCGGAGATCCGAATGGGGGACTATTTTACCTCCGGAATATTTTACCCAAGAGGACGCCATCATCATGTAATCATACAGTAAAGCTGCATGCCCTCGGGAAAAATTACGGCTGTAGTTTCCCCTTGCTTTCAGCTGTTCGCAGTACCAGCACAGCAAGGCCGTTTTGGTTATTGTTACAAGGCCAGATCAGTCAATCATCCAGACTGTTGCCCTTGCAACTACTGAAAAGGCTGCTGCCCCTCTTCAGGAACCACACGTTTATCAGCTGTGACCAGCTGAAAACTGGACTCATCTTACACAGTTTCCAGGCATGTAAGGTCCAACCATTAGGGTCACAAGCCCAGGAGAAGCACTGTAGGCGATGTCATGCTGTTAGCAAAGACACTCACATTTGTCACCTGTTTGTCATAGGCCATTAACGCCAAATTAAGCAGACCTGTCCTAATGGATACATTCCTCATACATCTCACATTGATTTCTGTGGTTATTTCATGTAGTGTTACTTGTCTGTTAGCACTGACAACTGCTCTTGGTCGTTAAGTAAAGCTGTCGGGCACTGTGTTGTCCATAATGAGGGATTGCCAGAAATTTGGTATTCTTGGCAAACTCAACAGTATGGATCTTGGAATATCGAATTCCCTAACAGTTTTCTAAATGGAATGTCCCATGCATCCAACTCCTACTACCATTCTGTGTTCAGAGTCTGTTAATTGCTGTTGTGCAGCCATAATCATGTTGTAAACCTTTTCTAATGAATCACCTGCGTACAAATGACTGCTCCAACAATGCATCGCCATTTTATACCATGTGTATGCAATACTACCGCCATCTGTATATGTGTGTATCATTATTCCATAACGTTTGTCACCTCAGTGTATGTTATTTTGTATATTTTATCTGCAATATAAGCTGGTAATGCTCTTTGACTTATGAGACGCCATTCTACTCCTGTAACCACATCTGGATTGCTTATGTTGTTGTTTTGTATTTGTGTGTCATCTAATGGTGAAAATGTATATTTATAATGAACCTCAGGGCTCTTTCTGTTGGAACATCTTGTTAGTAGCTTTATTACTATTTAAAATTTATAATTCTTGTGCCACATTACTATAACAAATGCAAATTCTCTCTTATTTTAGCTAAATAATGTTCAAAACAGATAACTAGCCACACCCAGCAAACAAAAATGTAATATAATCCACTGATCCACCTGAAGATGAAGATGTAAGCCCTTGAAATGTGTCATGGGAGAAAATAAAAGAGTCTGACACTGATAATTGTTTTACTCTGCCTTTTTTTAAAAGGTCAGATATCACAAATATAATGTATTCAGGCATTCATCATCAGTTTCAAGTGCCATGAGCTTGCCTGACATAGGCCATAAATTATTGTAATCAACAACGGGTTACAAGCTTTTGTACTCATGCAAATTTATTTTTGCGGTAAAAGGGCAGAATTTTTTCTGCTGTAGTAGTGCATGGATAATTGCTGATGTCTTCTTGCACATTATAGCTACACGAGTGGACAGATGTATGGAAACATGGCAAGAAATGCATGCTTTAACATAAATGCAGATGCTAGTCAAGTTTGCAGGCTACACTGATGTATTGCACTGTTGTTTTGACACAGACAACACCTGTGCAGTGCTCTCAGTACATTGCAAGTTTGAGTGCACCATGTCAGAACTCAGTGCATTTGCATGTGGGCAAATTGTTGATGGGTTTTTCTGTAACCAAGGTGGACAAAAGAGTCTGGTGTTTCAAGAGGCGCTGTATTGGGCTCATATATTGCAAAGGTTGTTTCGACTATGCTGTGGAAGGTTTGCTGGGAAGCCATTGCACATCCTCCACATAGTCCCGATCTCTTCTCATGTGATTTCTGTATTTTTGAAGAGACATTTGTGGTTGAGAATTTGCTTCAGTGAAACAGCTGCACGCCTGGATTCAATCGTGGTTCTGTAGGCAACCACAGAATATTTTTTCATGAAGACACTGACTGTCTTGTCCGCAGTAGGAAAAAAATGTATTAACAATTATGGTGATTACTTTTGAAATAACAAACAATTTACTTATCTAAAAACAAAGATGATGTGACTTACCAAATGAAAGTGCTGGCAGGTCGACAGACACACAAACAAACACAAACATACACACAAAATTCTAGCTTTCGCAACCAACGGTTGCCTCGTCAGGAAAGAGGGAAGGAGAGGGAAATACAAAAGGATTTGGGTTTTAAGGGAGAGGGTAAGGAGTCATTCCAATCCCAGGAGCGGAAAGACTTACCTTAGGGAGAAAAAAGGACGGGTATACACACACACACACACACACACACACACACACACACACACACACACACACACACACACACACACACACACACACACACACATATATATCCATCCACACATATACAGACACAAGCAGACATATTTAAAGACAAAGAGTTTGGGCAGAGATGTCAGTCGAGGCAGAAGTGCAGAGGCAAAGATGTTGTTGAATGACAGGTGAGGTATGAGTTGCGGCAACTTGAAATTAGCGGAGATTGAGGCCTGGTGGATAACGGGAAGAGAGGATATATTGAAGAGCAAGTTCCCATCTCCGGAGTTTGGATAGGTTGGTGTTAGTGGGAAGTATCCAGATAACCCGGACGGTGTAACACTGTGCCAAGATGTGCTGGCCGTGCACCAAGGCATGTTTAGCCACAGGGTGATCCTCATTACCAACAAACACTGTCAGCCTGTGTCCATTCATGCGAATGGACAGTTTGTTGCTGGTCATTCCCACATAGAATGCGTCACAGTGTAGGCAGGTCAGTTGGTAGATCACGTGGGTGCTTTCACACGTGGCTCTGCCTTTGATCGTGTACACCTTCCGGGTTACAGGACTGGAGTAGGTGGTGGTGGGAGGGTGCATGGGACAGGTTTTACACCGGAGGCGGTTACAAGGGTAGGAGCCAGAGGGTAGGGAAGGTGGTTTGGGGATTTCATAGGGATGAACTAAGAGGTTACGAAGGTTAGGTGGACGGCGGAAAGACACTCTTGGTGGAGTGGGGAGGATTTCATGAAGGATGGATCTCATTTCAGGGCAGGATTTGAGGAAGTCGTATCCCTGCTGGAGAGCCACATTCAGAATCTGATCCAGTCCCGGAAAGTATCCTGTTACAAGTGGGGCACTTTTGTGGTTCTTCTGTGGGAGGTTCTGGGTTTGAGAGGATGAGGAAGTGGCTCTGGTTATTTGCTTCTGTACCAGGTCGGGAGGGTAGTTGCGGGATGCGAAAGCTGTTGTCAGGTTGTTGGTGTAATAGTTCAGGGATTCCGGACTGGAGCAGATTTGTTTACCACGAAGACCTAGGCTGTAGGGAAGGGACCGTTTGATGTGGAGATACGTTCTGTGGGGGCTTGGTAACCAGCTACAATGGGGCGGCCGGGATGATTGGGTTTGTGAATGTATTAAAAGGAGTGGTGTTGTGGTGAAAGATTACGAAAATGGGGCTAACAATTGTAGAAATAATGACGTTAGCCCCATTTTCGTAATCTTTCACCACAACACCACTCCTTTTAATACATTTACACATTTTTTCGAAATTTGCCCGAATTCTCCGTCCTTTAACGTGTTTTAGCGGCAACACAACCACCTAACCTTCATGCACATCGCTGTCTACCAACCCAAGTTCACCACAGGATCAACTTAACCAACACTTTTTCGCCTTTTTTCATACCAGATCTCCAGTTACTTTCTAGTTCACCCTTATCTCTCCCCATATATTTTTTTATCTTTCATTTTCATTTCAACCTCATGTTACACTTTCCACCTTCTAATACCATGTCACCCTCACAACACCCCCACAACGACCCCATTAAGTTTTATTGACATTCCCTCCGCAAACATGCCTTCAACCTAGCCAGATTACGCTCGCATATTTTATTTTCTCAGGCTTGTCTGACATTTGGCATAACCCCCAAAGGCCTCACACTTAAAGTTCCCATCTCTGGCTGCAACCCTTCTTTCCATCAGTCCCTATACCAGTTCCAAACTGAACAATCCATTGCCCTCACCCACCTAATCCTTCACCTACACATCAACTCAGCCAATGAACACACCCGTCAACTCCTATCCTTAATAAAAGTCCTCAATCTTTCCTCTCCCACATCCACACCGGCTATTCAGAGCATCCTCCTACAGGCCAACCGCAAATTAGAACAGCATGCCACCTTTCACCTCAAAAAACTATCCAATCTCCTGGTTTCCCACCTACGGAAAGGCAACTCACTCACCCTTCACAACCTTTCCAGCAAACCTCAACCACCTCTCATTGCACACAAACCCAGTCTCTCCCATCTACTCAGTCTCCCACTTCCAGCTCCACTCCCTCCAAAACCTCAAAATCCCAAGCAACACAATCTGGCACCACAACACCCTAATTCAGTAGTTAACCTTTCCTCCAAACCTCTCTCCCAATCCGAAACCTCTGTCCTATCCAAAGGCCTCACCTTCAGCCCCACTCCCAGATTCAACCAAACAGCCCTCGTCAAAGATTTACTGTCCTACACTCGTACTCTCTGCTGGAAGTATCACTTTGCCACGAAGAAAAATGATCCTAATCCTACCCCTAATGATCCAACTCCCCAAGACACTATCCAAATTGAACCCTGCCTGGAACAGTTCCGTCCTCCGTCACAGCGGGACCCACCTCCTCTTCCTCAAAATCACCCTCTCCAAACCTTCCAGGAATTTCTGACTTCCAGCCTTGCTTCTCAATCCTTCTTAAAAAACCTTAATCCTACTCCCAACATCACCACTGCTGAAGCCCAGGCTATCCGTGATCTGAAGGCTGACCGGTCCATCATCATTCTTCCGGCGGACAAGGGTTCCACGACCATGGTACTTGATCGTCGGGAGTATGTGGCTGAGGGACTGCGTCAGCTTTCAGACAACACCACATAAAAAATTTGCCAAGGTAATCCCATTCCTGATGTCCAGGCGGAGCTTCAAGGAATCCTCAGAACCTTAGGCCCCCTACAAAACCTTTCACCTGACTCCATCAACCTCCTGACCCCACCGACACCCCGCACCCCTACCTTCTACCTTCTTCCTAAAATTCACAAACCCAATCATCCCGGTCGCCCCATTGTAGCTGGATACCAAGCCCCCACAGAACGTATCTCTGCCTACGTAGATCAACACCTTCAACCCATTACATGCAGTCTCCCATCCTTCATCAAAGACACAAACCACTTTCTCGAACGCCTGGAATCCTTACCCAATCCGTTACCCCCAGAAACCATCCTTGTAACCATTGATGCCACTTCCTTATACACAAATATCCCGCACGTCCAGGGCCTCGCTGCGATGGAGCACTTCCTTTCACGCCGATCACCTGCCACCCTACCTAAAACCTCTTTCCTCATTACCTTAGCCAGCTTCATCCTGACCCACAACTTCTTCACTTTTGAAGGCCAGACATACCAACAACTAAAGGGAACAGCCATGGGTACCAGGATGGCCCCTTTGTACGCCAACCTATTCGTGGGTCGCTTAGAGGAAGCCTTCTTGGTTACCCAGGCCTGCCAACCCAAAGTTTGGTACAGATTTATTGATGACATCTTCATTATCTGGACTCACAGTGAAGAAGAACTCCAGAATTTCCTCTCCAACCTCAACTCCTTTGGTTCCATCAGTTTCACCTGGTCCTACTCCAAATCCCATGCCACTTTCCTTGATGTTGACCTCCACCTGTCCAATGGCCAGCTTCACACGTCCGTCCACATCAAACCCACCAACAAGCAACAGTACCTCCATTACGACAGCTGCCACCCATTCCACATCAAACGGTCCCTTCCCTACAGCCTAGGTCTTCGTGGCAAACGAATCTGCTCCAGTCCGGAATCCCTGAACCATTACACCAACAACCTGACAACAGCTTTCGCATCCCGCAACTACCCTCCCAACCTGGTACAGAAGCAAATAACCAGAGCCACTTCCTCATCCTCTCAAACCCAGAACCTCCCACAGAAGAACCACAAAAGTGCCCCACTTGTGACAGGATACTTTCCGGGACTGGATCAGATTCTGAATGTGGCTCTCCAGCAGGGATACGACTTCCTCAAATCCTGCCCTGAAATGAGATCCATCCTTCATGAAATCCTCCCCACTCCACCAAGAGCGTCTTTCCGCCATCCACCTAACCTTCGTAACCTCTTAGTTCATCCCTATGAAATCCCCAAACCACCTTCCCTACCCTCTGGCTCCTACCCTTGTAACCGCCCCCGGTGTAAAACCTGTCCCATGCACCCTCCCACCACCATCTACTCCAGTCCTGTAACCCGGAAGGTGTACACGATCAAAGGCAGAGCCACGTGTGAAAGCACCCACGTGATCTACCAACTGACCTGCCTACACTGTGACGCATTCTATGTGGGAATGACCAGCAACAAACTGTCCATTCGCATGAATGGACACAGGCAGACAGTGTTTGTTGGTAATGAGGATCACCCTGTGGCTAAACATGCCTTGGTGCACGGCCAGCACATCTTGGCACAGTGTTACACCGTCCGGGTTATCTGGATACTTCCCACTAACACCAACCTATCCAAACTCCGGAGATGGGAACTTGCTCTTCAATATATCCCCCTAAGGTAAGTCTTTCCGCTCCTGGGATTGGAATGACTCCTTACCCTCTCCCTTAAAACCCAAATCGTTTTGTATTTCCCTCTCCTTCCCTCTTTCCTGACGAGGCAACCGTTGGTTGCGAAAGCTAGAATTTTGTGTGTATGTTTGTGTTTGTTTGTGTGTCTGTCGACCTGCCAGCACTTTCATTTGGTAAGTCACATCATCTTTGTTTTTAGATATATATTTCCTACGTGGAATTTTTCCCTCTATTAAATCAATTTACTTACTTTTTTCTATCTGTGTCATTTTATTTGACTGCCCTTTATAATATTCCAGTTTAATTTTTTGTTGTGGAGGGAGCAGGATATGTAAGACTAAGTGACTCTGAAGAATAAGTTAACACATTATTCACCGTGGACACTGAGAGCCAGCTCTGTAGTTACACATTTTTGAGTGGAGATTTTTTTACTGTTCTGTCTCACATTCATGTGGGAGGTTTATTGCTATCTCAATTACTTCTGTCATAAAGAGTTATACAATATTGGAACCTGAACGTGGCTATAGACTTGTACCCAGCAACAGATCAGTTCATACTCTGTTTTACCATTGTCCTTATTTAGCAGTGTTATGACTTTACAAAAACATCCAAGTTTGATTGCTAGGACGGATGCATCTAATAAAAATTTCAGGACAACTGCCTGCTCACATCCATGTCTAATTCAGTTGGTTCTTCTTCTTTATTATTGAGTGCAAAAAGGTTTAGACAGATGCCCAAAGTGTTTGAGCACAAAGAGTAACTGTGCCAAGTTATATTTGTTTTGTTGCTTCATTTCAAAGAAAGTCAGTGGGCAAGGCATGTTGAAAAATAGGTCCTAAAATTTGTGATTTCTGGCTTTTTTTGTTTGTTAGTTTCTGACACTAAGTGTAAGGTTTAAATTAATTCAAACTTTTTTTGCTTGAAGTAGATCATTTGCCATTTGAACCCAAGAGATGCAAATCTGTTACCCAAGAGAATAGCCAGTCACATAGTTATTTGCATTGCTTTCCATCTTAATGTTGTAAAATCAGATGTGGTTAGAACATTATTCATGTTTGCTGTGAGTGGTTCTGAGTCTCAGAAGATAGCAGTGTCATTAGTAAAGTTAGTGAAAGGAGATCCCTGACAGCTGGCAACCCTGTGGCTAGAACTGTGAAGCGCAATGGGCTAGGTAATGTTGTAGTTTTTAATTTATTTGTGTGAAACATGTAATTACATGTATAGCAGTTGGTAGTACAATAGATACGACAGTATACAATTTAAATTTATTTTATAATAAATACTAAATTATTTTACATAATAATACATTAGATTTTAGTTTCTGTGGTTGGCTATAGTAGCTCTGCTCAGTGAACCATGATTTTAGATGTTTTTTGAATTTTTCACCAGTTAACAGCCTCATTTCCTTTGGTAGTGCGCAAAAATATTTTGCTCCTTTAGTGTATGGACTGTTTGCAGGTTTTTCAGTCTCCTGTTTACCATATGATAATTTTATACTTGTCTAGTGTTATGTTCATGAATCTCTGCATTACCACATGTATATATCTCATCATCTATAGCTAGTACTGTTGTTTCAAACATATACATAGAATAGTCAGTCATAATTTTAAAATCTGTAAACAATCCCTTGAGAGGTTCTAGCATCTTTTTTGCCTAATATTCTCGAAGCTCTTTTCTGCATTTTAAATGCTCAGTGTACATGAGTTTTGGAAGTTACACTCCATAACGCAAGACCATATGCACGAAAGGGATGCATTAAACTGAAATAAATAATCCTCATTGTTTGCGTGTTGACATGTGGGGCTATTCTTCTTGAAACATAAATGTTAGTCTGTTACACATATTGCCAATTTGTTGTCCATAATAGCTTGCTATCTACTCATTCACCTAAGAATTTACACTCACTGCAGATTTTCATAATATATTACTATCTTGATACAGGGTGTTTCAAAAATGACCGGTATATTTGAAACGGCAATAAAAACTAAACGAGCAGCAATAGAAATACACCGTTTGTTGCAATATGCTTGGGACAACAGTACATTTTCAGGCGGACAAACTTTCGAAATTACAGTAGTTACAATTTTCAATTTGTGGCGGTACAAACTGCCTTAGACGACACTGCAAACACCTCGTGGTTTATGCAAGATGGTGCCCGGCCACATCGCACGGCCGACGTCTTTAATTTCCTGAATGAATATTTCGATGATCGTGTGATTGCTTTGGGCTATCCAAAACATACAGGAGGCGGCGTGGATTGGCCTCCCTATTCGCCAGACATGAACCCCTGTGACTTCTTTCTGTGGGGACACTTGAAAGACCAGGTGTACCGCCAGAATCCAGAAACAATTGAACAGCTGAAGCAGTACATCTCATCTGCATGTGAAGCCATTCCGCCAGACACGTTGTCAAAGGTTTCGGGTAATTTCATTCAGAGACTACGCCATATTGTTGCTACGCATGGTGGATATGTGGAAAATATCGTACTATAGAGTTTCCCAGACCGCAGCGCCATCTGTTGTTGAAAATTGTAACTACTGTAATTTCAAAAGTTTGTCTGCCTGAAAATGTACTGTTGTCCCAAGCATATTGCAACAAACGGTGTATTTTTATCGCTGCTCGTTTAGTTTTTATTGCCGTTTCAAATATACCGATCATTTTTGAAACACCCTGTAATTAACACAATTTTGCAAATCATCAATATTGAAGTAAATTATATATATATTTTTTAAGTTGGCTTTTAGATTGTCATTTTTAAACATTGACATAGCTATAAAATGTTTTACCTCTCTGCCAAGAATTAACATTTCATTTCCGCAATAAAGGCCTGAAGTGTCATCTGCATACATTGTAATGTATCATTTTTAAATGTATTTGGAGAGTCATTGAATAGCATATAAAAAGGAAGGGAGCAATTATTGATCCCTGAGGCATGCCGAATTTGATGTTTCTGACCTCTGTTTTGTGACATTTTAATGTTTCCCCATTATTGTATGTGGTTTAGGTACACTGTCTTTTGATTTTTTTCTTTTTGTTTTTAGTAGGATGGAATAAGGTGTAAAAGTTTTCCGCTGATGCCATCTCTGGCCAATTTTGACAGGAGCACTTAAAGATCAACCTTATCAAAAGCCTTTGATAGATCTAGGAAAACTCCAGTTACTCACCTGCCTTAATTTTGTTGAGAACTTTGAACATAAATTGCAGTGTGCTGCTGTCATGTTGCTGTGACCACACCTAAAACCATGCTGAAAATCTCCCAGGAATTGTGCATATTTTAATGCTTCAATATGTATTTCAGAATTATTTTTTCAATTAACTTACTAAAAACAGAAACTAAAGTGAGCAGTCACTAATTTTCTACTAGTTGTTTATCAGTTTTTTTTCTAGAGAGATTTAACCGTGGCTAATTTTAATGTTTCAGGGAAGACTCCTTTTGAGACACTATTAAAGTCATAAAAGGATATGCTAGATTATGTTGTGCATTGATTAGATGAAAATAGAGAAACTTCATCCCAGTCAGCAGATTTTTTGCTTTTACTTTCTCTGATGAGCTGCAAAATATCCTCGAAATGAACTTCAGGGGCTTGATCAGGTTCAGAGTTTACCTCAGGATGATTTGCAACGTCTGTGGTACAAAAGTCAGATTCTACAATATCTATGAAGTATGTGACAATATTGTTATTAGATATCTGTATGTTTATGTTATTTTTCGGTTTTGTTTCATTGTCTCTTATTTCATTTACTATGGATCAGCAGGTCTTTGAGTTTTGCATTTGTAAGTTAATCTTTTTCATCCTTTAATCTTTTGATTTGCTTGCAAAACTGGTATTTATACTGTATGCATGTATCCGTCTACCACGTGAAAACAGTAGTCGTGTATAGAGGTGCAGCATCATTGAGGCTTTGTCACAGAGACATATACAAAGTTGCGATATGTTGTTTGTTGTGGCAGATGTGCAAAGCAGCCACACCAGATCTCCACAGTTATCAGGGATATCCTTTTGCTAGCTCTACTATGTAACTATGATGTGTGTAATACCTCTGTAAAGATGATGTGTAGATGAATGCCCCTTTTTATTATATGTAGTCAAATTTACGAAAGAGGCCATTGCAATACTGCTAGTGGAACTTTATTGTGAGCTGTGGAATTTTAGATGTATGTTTCTGCCTGTAAGAAGTTTCTTTTTCAAATGATAATGTTTTATCTTTTTTCAGCATTTTAAAATGAAACACAAGAGCAAGTCAAAGCCATATCAACGTGAGTAGAATGCCTGAACGAAAAGCAATTTAATATATTAAAAAAAAATACTGTTTTTATTTGTTTAATCCTAGCTGTCAAATCCTGACAATAACAGTTCTGCTTGACAGTTTCTAATTTTATGCAAGATGTAAAGATTATGTAATTGAATTATAAATATGTATTTATTGACTAAAATACAATGTCTGTGTCATCAGTAAATTAAATCTCTTTTTATTTGGTACTTATACAAGGTGTTCCAAAAACTGCGAACATAGGGATTAGTTACTTACACTAAAACAAGAAAAAATGTGTCTAGTAAATATGGCTCGAAAATTTGTGGCCTAAGGCCTATGAGCACTTGTTCATCTTTGATACTGTGAAACATCTCTTTTACTGCAAGAACTTTGCTTTCCATATTTTGGGAGGAGATAGTATGAACCAAACCAATATTAAAAAAAGGCCAGTCAACATTGAGTCTAAAATGCATACTTTAAGAGCCAGTGAGCACTTGTTCATCTTCTCAAGTGTGAAACACATCTCTGAACAAGTGATTGTAGCTCTCAAGCCCAAGTTAACCACACACTTTTTTTTCTGTTTTGGTCCATACTATCTCCTCCAAAAATATGGAAAGCAAAGAGTGTGAAATACAAAAGATGTATTTCATAGTATTGAAAATGGAAAAGTGTTCATGGTTCTCAAGGTATGCATTTTAAAGCCTATGTTTAGCATATATTTTTCTCTTGGTTTGATGTAAGTAACCTGTCCCTAAAGCTTGTCAGTGTTTTTTTGGGACACCATGTATACTTCCTCACATTACCTATTACTATGACTCAGTAGTACTCTGATATGAGTAAAACTGCTGGTAATTGTTGAAGAGTTGATTATGAACTATAGAAGATGACTACAGTGGAAAATATCATCTTTTGAAAAAAGAGGAGGGGGGAGGGGGATTTTAAAATCTAAACATTTTAAAAAAACACACAAGAAAATACAGAGTTATTCACAAGTACCTGCAGGTTTCAGGTGACTGTATGAAGACTACAAGACATACAGAAAATAGGTAAGTATCAATGTTATAACCTTTAATCACCAATAAAGTGCGTGGATATACAAAAGTAGAAACACTAGCGGGTTACATGTTACTAACTCCGTATCTGTCATTCGACTGCCGTGCCGTGACATGCGGCCGGCGCCGTTCATAACCAGGTGGCGCTCCCGCGCTCGGCCGAGCTGCGGAGCGCCTCTATCGCCGTGTTCGCGCACTAACGTAGCGGCACTTTTGAATGTCGTGACACTGTCACAACACTTTTCCCCCCTTGAAAAAAAACTCTCACTTCCGTGGAGACACGGACAGTGCGGAGACATCCATGGCCTCTTGGGAGGTCCCGAGAAGATCCCGCGGAGAAACACGAGAGTATGGTCGAAAATGTCCAGGACGGAAGCTTGCGCGTGGAACGTGCCTCCTGGACGAGATGATGGGTGAAAACTCCGGAGCAGCATCCATAGGTGTCGTGGACCTGGGGGTGTGCTCCAGCGAGATGGGTCCCGGAGAAGGCGGCACCGCGACTGGGGCCGGTTCCGGCGTACTCGGAAGCGGTAGCGACGGCGGCAGCAGCAACACGCCCGGAAGATCGGCAGCAGCGACAGGACTGGCTTCTCGGGCTGGTGGAGACGAAAGAAGGGGCGGTGGTACCGGCGTGGCCACCACTCGTGGGCGCATCTGGTCGTAATGGCGAACAACCATGCCGTCGTCCGTACGTATTTCACAAAGCCGGCGGCCGCGAAGAGCCTGGACCACCCCTGGAATCCATTTAGGGCGAGATCCATACCCCCGTGCCCACACGTCGGCGCCCACCGGGTATTTTCCCGCACTAGGGGACACAGTACAAGGCCTGACAGGGTGAAGCAGATGCAGTAGGGTGCGCGGTTGGCGGCCATGCAAGAGTTCAGCAGGGCTGCGATCACCCAGAGGCGTGAAGCGATAAGAACTCAGAAATTGCAACAGAGCGTCATCTGTGGAAAAATCACTAAGGAATTTTTTCATTTGGCTTTTGAAAGTGCGGACAAGGCGCTCGACCTCCCCATTCGATTGCGGATGGAAGGGCGGTGCTGTAACATGATGAATCCCTTGTCCAGTATAAAAATCACGGAAGGCCTGCGAAGAGAACTGAGGGCCATTGTCCGTGACAATCGTGGATGGAAGACCTTCTAGCGCAAAGATTTTTGACAAAGCCAGCGTCGTCGCCGCAGTGGTGGGCGACGGACATCGAACAACAAACGGAAACTTCGAGAAGGCGTCAATCAACAGTAGCCAATAAGTGCCGAGGAAGGGGCCGGCAAAGTCAGCGTGCACCCGTTCCCATGGCTGCGCCGGATCAGGCCACGGAGAGGGCAGAGTACGAGGCGCAGCCAGTTGTTGAACACACTGATCACACGCAGCGACCATGTGGGCGATGTCCGAATCAATACCGGGCCAATAAACGTGCCTGCGGGCCAGGGACTTAGTCCGAGAAATCCCCCAATGGCCCTCATGCAATAGTTTGAGAACATCTTTGCGAAGAGAGGCGGGCACCACAACCCGTGGAGATGCGCCGTCCGTGGCCAGAAGAACAACACCCTCACGAACAGACAGACGAAGGCGCAAGGCATGGTAGTTGCGAAGGGGATCCGACGCCCGGCCCTTGGTCCTGTCCGGCCAACCCCGCTGAACAAAACCGATCACCTGACGCAGGACCGGGTCCCGCGCAGTAGCCGACGCGACCTGCGAACCTGTAAGTGGAAAACCCTCGACCGCACGACGTTCTTCCTCATCAGTGGGGAAACAGAGGAGTTCATCTCGATCGAAAACCGGGTCGGGGCCCATCGGCAAACGCGACAACGCGTCAGCGTTGGCGTGCTGGGCCGTGGGGCGATAGTGAATCTCATAGTGAAAACGAGACAAGTATAAGGCCCAACGTTGCAGGCGGTGAGCTACCTTATCCGGAAGCGACGCCGAGGGGCTGAACAGAGAGACCAGCGGCTTGTGGTCGGTGATGAGTTGAAACTTAGAACCATACAAAAAAACGCTGAACTTTTTCAGAGCATAAATGATAGCGAGCGCCTCCTTTTCTATTTGAGAGTAACGCCGTTGGGCATCGTTGAGGGTCTTGGAAGCGTAGGCGATGGGTCGTTCCGACCCATCCTCATACCGATGGGCGAGAACAGCCCCTAGGCCATACTGTGACGCGTCAGTCGCCAGAACCAAGTGCTGACCCGGACGGAATGTGGCAAGACAAGGCGCCGACTGCAAATGAGCCTTCAGGCGGACAAAAGCCTGCTCACACTCGGCGGACCAACAGAAAGGAACGTTTTTGCGTAACAGCTGATGCAGAGGATGAGCCACCGCCGCCGCGGAGGGAATGAATTTGTGATAATAAGCAACCTTGCCTTGAAACGCCTGAAGTTCTTTGACCGTAGACGGCCGGGGTAGAGCGGTAATGGCCGCAACGTGCTGTCGTAGAGGACGTATACCCTCACGGGACAAGTGGAAACCAAGATACACAATGGAGGGTTGGAAGAACTGAGGCTTGTCCAGATTGCACTTCAACCCGGCTGAATGCAGAACCCGAAACAGTGAACGCAAATTGCGAAGGTGCTCCTCAGTGGAGGCCCCCGTGACAACAATGTCATCCAGGTAGTTGATGCAGTCGGGAACGGAAGCTGTGAGCTGTTCCAAAAACCGCTGAAAAATGGCCGGCGCGCTAGCAACGCCAAATGGTAACCGCTGGTACTGATAAAACCCACAAGGAGTGTTGATGACGAGAAATTCCTTGGATGATGCATCCAACGGCAACTGATGGTACGCCTCCGATAAGTCAAGTTTGGAAAAGAACTGGCCCCCAGCGAGCTTGGTAAATAACTCCTCAGGACGGGGAAGAGGATAAGTGTCAATGAGGCTTTGAGCGTTGACAGTGGCTTTAAAATCACCACACAATCGCAGACTCCCGTTTGGTTTAGAAACCACCACGATGGGCGATGCCCATTCGCTGGAGGTAACAGGAAGGAGAATCCCCGAAGCTGTTAACCTGTCTATCTCAGCTTTGACAGGCGCACGCAACGCCATCGGAATAGGGCGTGCCCGGAAAAACTTAGGGCGAGCCGTAGGTTTAAGAGTAATGTGGGCTTCAAAATCCTTGGCCCGACCCAGACCAGCAGAGAACACGGACGAGAATTCAGAACACAAGCCATCCAGCTGTTGATATGGAATGTCCTCAGATATGAGGTGCACATCATCATCAATGGAAAACCCGAACAACTGGAAAGCATCATAACCGAACAGGTTTTCAGTGCCCGCATGATCCACCACATAAAACGTGAGGGGCCTAACAACAGACTTGTAGGCAGTGGAAGCATCAAACTGGCCAACGATAGGAATTTTCTGCTTATTATAAGTTCGTAGATTTCGCGTAACTGGAGACAAGGAAGGGGAGCCTAACTCCAAATACGTGCGAGAATTAATGAGAGTTACTGCAGAGCCAGTGTCCACTTGCATGCAAATGTCTTTATCCAGAACACGAACAGTAACAAACAACTTATTCGTTTGAGAAAGCACACAGTTAACATCCATGTCTGATGCCTCGTCCTCGTCGACAGGAACTTTAGGGGACTGACACACAGAAGCAATGTGGCCTTTTTTCCTACATGAATTACACGTGGCCCAACGTTTTGGACACGCGACTCTGTCATGCTGTACTAAACAACGTGGACAAGAAGGAAGGGCGGAACGAACCTGCTTCTGTGGTTGCTGTTTTCGCTGCGAGCGTGGCGGCCCAACGCGACGTTGTTGACGCGAGTGCACCGCCGCCACATCGTCGTTGCCCTGTGAAACAGGCACATTGTCTGCGTCGAAAGTGGTTTGTACAGCGCCTACATCACACCACGCGTCTATTTGCGCACCAGCAGCGTTAGACACTTCAAACGATTGAGCGATGCTGAGAACTTCCGACAACGAAGGGTTTGGCAATTGTAAGGCACGTTGCTGAACTTCTTTATCAGGAGCAAGCCGTAAAATAGCGTCCCTAACCATTGAATCAGTGTAAGACTCATGATGAGTGTCCGTGACAAACTGACATTTCCGACTCAGACCGTGTAGTTCCGCCGCCCAAGCCCGGTAAGATTGATGGGGCTGTTTACGACACAGGTAGAACGCCACGCGGGCGGCAACGACATGGGTGTTTTTTCGGTAATAGTTAGACAATAAGTCACACATTTCTTGGAAGGACAGAGAGGCAGGTTCCCGCAGAGGGGCTAACTGAGATAGCAGCTGATAGATCCGTGGGGAAATCCAAGATAGAAATAACGACTTACACATAGGAGCGTCGACAACGCCGAAAGCCAAGAAGTGTTGCCGCAAACGCTTCTCATAATCCTCCCAGTCTTCAGCGGCCTCGTCATAAGGAGGGAACGGAGGCGGAGAAGAGGAAGACAGACGTTGAGTAAGCGACGTCGACAACGCCTGAATAGCAGCTGTCAGCTGTGTTTGTTGTTCAAGAAGCGCTTGCATAAGCTGTTCCATGTCTGCCCCGACACGAACACACAAGTCCACAACGCAGGAAAAAAAATATCCGATCTCGTCGCCAAAAAGTGTTATAACCTTTAATCACCAATAAAGTGCGTGGATATACAAAAGTAGAAACACTAGCGGGTTACATGTTACTAACTCCGTATCTGTCATTCGACTGCCGTGCCGTGACATGCGGCCGGCGCCGTTCATAACCAGGTGGCGCTCCCGCGCTCGGCCGAGCTGCGGAGCGCCTCTATGGCCGTGTTCGCGTACTAACGTAGCGGCACTTTTGAATGTCGTGGCACTGTCACAACAATCAGTAGACAGAGCAACTCTGAAAGTTTTAAACTCACTCACAGTTGCTCAATATGGGCACTGTTTGGGATGCAGCAGATGTCAATATGATAGTCAGACTCCTGCTGTACACATACCAACACATCACAATCAATATCAGTGACCATTAATTCTTATTCTTCACACCTCTTTCATATTAAATGGCAGTGGATGCTGGAACATGTGATGCCATAACCACATAAGAAGAAATCACATGTACTTAACTCAGGGGGCAACTGAAGAAGAGAAGAGTCACAAAGAGAAGGGCGGCTTCTTTTTTACTATTGTGAAATAGGGGAGATAGTGCCACAGACATGGTATGTGAATTGGAGTGGCAATCATTAAAACAAAGGTGTTTTTCATTGCGACGGGATCTTCTCACGGAATTTCAGTCACCAGTTTTCTTCTACGATTGCAAAAACATTCTGGTTGGCACCCACCTACATAGGGAGATATGACCATCATGATAAAATAAGAGAAATCAGGGCTCACACAGAAAAATTTAAGTACTCATTTTTCCCACATGTCGTTCGAGAGTGGAATGGTAGAGACACAGCTTGAAGGTGGTTCATTGAACCCTCTGCCAGGCACTAATTGTGAATAGCAGAGTAATCGCGTGGACGTAGATTTTCTGTTCAACACCAAGGCTGTTGGGCACTGAGGTAATCATGAATGTGTGAAAGAAAATATGCTTGAGTACCACCTTGTTGCAATGCAAAAAGAAGTCCTCTTTGTCTTGCCATAATTGTGACACAAGCCACTGCTGTACCAAGTCCAGGTACACAAAACCTGTCACAGTTTTCTCCACAAAGAAAAAGGCTCCATGAATTTTGAACAGGATATGGTACAAAAGGCATTAATTTCAAGTGAATCACAAATTTGTTCCACAATCTAATGTGGATTTTCTGTGTCCCAAATATGCACGTCGTGACAATTCACCTTTCCAGACACATGAAACTTACTTCATCACTGAAAACCAACTCCTGTGAAAAACCATCTGTCAACCAGTAGCTGCTGCAAGTCACTGCAAAAGTCAGAATGAAGTTCACTGTCCCGAGTAGTAAGTGCGCGCAACCATTGCAGCTTCTGTGGTGCAACATGCAGATGTTTGTGTAGAATGTGCCAGACGGTTTGCAGCAGGGTCTGCAGTTCACAGCTCCCATTGATTTCTTGAATCTCTTGACGAATAATTCACTCACATGGTCCATCTTTCCTGCGCTGATGGTTTCAGCTGGCCTGCCCCACCCCCACCCATGCCCCCGTGCACCACAGAGGCAGCCAATCTCATGGAATGTGACAATGTAGTTTTCTGTTGCAACATTCTTGAATAAGTGCTTCACAGAGTTTTTCATTTCAGGTTTGATTCCGAGTCCTTGGTAGACACCTTATTCAATTAATTTTCTGCCCACTCAAGAAAATTATGAGTGTTGCTGCAGACCATAAAAGACACCTTTGACTTGGTGTTCCTGGAATTTATAAAATACCTTGTGAATGTGATAGCAGTTGTGCTGGTCAGTCAATAAGAATGTTTTCAGAATGCTGCTCAGGGCAGCAATGCCACATTAAATATTGTAACTTCGACAAATCTGATATTGCAAAACACAGCCTTATGAACAAAAATACATACAAGTCTGATGAAACAGAAATAATATCCTATGCATCCATGTACAGGGCTTTTGTATCAAAGAAACCATGGAGATCAGATTGTGTTGTAACTTTAACTGGGACAGTGGCTATGTCCTTAATGGTGCATGCAGATTGTTGCATCAAGATGAAAGACAACACAGAAATAAGTTGAGTCATTCACCATCGCTACCAATGTTCTTTAGTCATAGACATTGACCTAATTTTTGGTTGCATAAGGAAGATCTGTGATGTCTCCAAGGCATATTTTGGCCAATTACGTAAAGTACCAAAATGCCTGCTGAAATCTCCTGACAGTGGTGACCAAGGAAACTATCAAAAGTTTGAGACTGATACGAGTCTGATGTGGCTAGAACTCCGTGAACAACTTATACGCAGAATGTGTTGTATCACCCATGGATTGTTTAGTATGCTGCTGCAGCTTTCACGTGATATTCTGTATGAAATCATCACTAAACTGCCACAATTAACTCACGTTTAGCAAATTCACAGACACAGAAGCCACACATTGCTCCATTAAATGCCATGTTCTGACATGGCTGCCCCTTAGTGGTGCATTCTGTAACTATGCCATGTTGTTTGTTACAGATCGAAACGTGGAGAGATGCTCTACCCACTGCTATGTGCCATTTTTCTGTATGTCTCTTAGCTTTTGCACAGTCATCTTCTGAGACCCTGGAAGTACTTATGAGTAACTCTGTATTTGTCCCAAGTTATTTATTATATTGCAGATGTGTAATGGCTTTCAGTACTACATTTATGTAAATATTCAGTCTGAACTGAAAAAATCTGACTTTTAAATAGAACTTTGGCCTGTACTGATACATTACTTTTTGAAGGGTGAAAAAAGTTAACTTCAAATAGCAAAATATTTTTTATAGAGAGAAAAATTTCTACTTAAAGTCAACAGGGAATAAAATCTGAAAATGCTCATATCAAAAGCCCATGCACACTCATCTGCAGTTAACACTCGACTCTGACTCATCAGGAGGAGTCTCCAATTTCTGTCTGGCCAGTTTTCTGTGATATTCCTTATGTCCACCTCTATCTCACCATTCAGTGTATGTGACTGCCATGCAGAGGGCCATGTTTTGAATCTCATTACTTCCAGGGAATACTGGAACAGAGCACATTTAGCCTCATAAACCAGTTGAGATACTTCTC
The DNA here is from genome assembly GCF_021461385.2 of Schistocerca piceifrons. NCBI lineage: Eukaryota > Metazoa > Arthropoda > Insecta > Orthoptera > Acrididae > Schistocerca > Schistocerca piceifrons. Next base: position 191,295,350 of record NC_060142.1, on the reverse strand, counting down.
AGAGAAGTGGAGGTCCCAAGACAGGAAAGCTAACAATGTCTGGTAGGGTGGTATGATGACCCCATACCCCTCCAATCCATACCACATCAAATGATGCTACGGGCTAGGAATGCTAACAGTGGTTGAGACAATGGTATGCTAACCACATGCTCTCCTCCATTCCATACCACTTCCAGTGTGCCATTGGCAGAAGATGACATGGCAGCCTGTAACATTTCTGACCCTGTAAACCTTGTTTGAAGTATCATTTTTAACCTTGATTGATATACACCCAAGTTGATATGAAATTTAAATAACTTATTTTTGCATTAGTAACTTATGTATGGTGATAGGTGGAAATGTGTAACACACCCAGGAACATTGTAGAACATGGTTGTTTTGGTGGTCCAGGTGGTATGATATGGTTAGGCATAATGCTGCATGGGCACACTGGCTTCCAGATCTTTGAACACTGTACACTCACCAGTGAACATTATCATGATACTGTACACCTCCCCTATACAAATCTTTTCAGGAGAGCATTTGGACCCTGACTTCGTTTTTATGGATGACAGTGCATGACTGAATCGAACTGCACAGGTGGAGTAGTTCTTGTAACAAGAGAATATTTGGCAGATGTACTGGCCTGCCTGTTCCCCAGACTTAAATCCTATTGAGCACAAGAGGGATGCATTGGGGAGATGTATTGCTGCACATCCACACGCACCATCACCATCCAACAGTAATCAACCACACTGGCGGAGGAATGGAATGCCCTACCACACGAACTCCTTACCAACCTTGTGGTCAGAATGGGAGCACGCAGAGCATGCATCGCTGTCTGTGGTGATCACACATCCTATTAAGAACTGTGCCCTATCTTTTTTGATGTCCAGAGGACCATTATAAATTGGTTTATTATAAGTATAGTCTATGAATAAAAGTGTCACTTTAGCATCCGAGGGTGATTCGAATTCGCCACCCAGCCCAGGTATTGATAAAGAGAACACGTAGGAGATACTCGGGCTGCAGGCAACAGCTGCAGCAACCATGTGCGTTGGCACCAACCTCTGATGAGTTTTTATCAATACACAGCATTCTGGCGACTGCAGTCAGTTTATTGCTAGTCACTGAAGCCTTGCGCACATGCCATTTGCAATTTGTACTTTTCCCTGCATTGTGGTATATGCTTGGATGACTGGGCTATGCTCTGGATTTGTGTTGGTTATTAATTCACCTTGTGATCTCTGCTGTCAGTAATCACCAGAACTGTGTTTTTTCATTCCATCCGTCTCCTTATTAGTACCAATGAGAGCAGTCATAAACTGTTTCTACCAACGCATAGTAGGATAGAAAAATCACATCTCTTCTTTTCATTGTGTCTTTATTTAAGCTACCTTCTGTACTATACTTTAGCCATTCTTTCAATGTATGGTCCAAGTTTTATTGAGCTATGTTACTTGGCAGTGGTACAGCATGTGACAGTTACCAGAGTACTTGGTAAAAGCTGCCCAAACTCTACCTTGACAGCAGTAAGATTTCTGGGATTAATGTAAATGTATATTGAAAGGATAGGCTTATGGTAACAGAAGATGCTATTTTTATGTAGATTGAAAGGATAGGCTTATGGTAACAGAAGATGCTATTTTTGTCACTGTTGACAAAAGCATATCCACTGAGACAGAAACTGAAGCTGTATGCATGATTGGGGACAATATTTTACTCTTTCAGCCAGCCACCAGCCTCACTATTGGATTTAACTAAAAACTCAAGAGAAAATCTCAGTTTGCTAGTATGTAAGTTCTGCAGTCATGTAGCAATCTTCACAGGAGACTTTACTCAACCAACAATCAGTTGGGGTAGTTATGGTTTTCATGTGGTGAGTGTTACAAGACATCCTGCAAAACAATTATAAACACCTTCTCTGAAAACTACCAAGTCAAGATATTTCAGACGGTCACTCATGATAGAAATAGATAAACAGTGAAACCCTACTTTTACACTTTTCAAGGAACTTAAAAAAAATGATGTAAAATGCAGAAAAATGTAAAATGAGATAAATAACTTTTTAAGCTGTAAAAGTTATGTACAGGATACCCTCTTGCGCTTTATGTATGATATATGAATGTCACAGACAAAAAAGACTTCAGGGACTTGTTTATTATCTAATGAAAGTTTATTATCTAATAAAAATTGCTGATGTAACTGGAAATGATAACCGTCTGGGAAGTAGAAACATTTCACTCTATTTCATATGTCATAATCAATGTTTTTGAAAGCCTGCAGCTGCCATTCATTATTTAAATAATGAAATATTGGACTATTTACGTTATTTTTTCATGCTTAGCAAGACACGTTTCAAGAATTTTTTCTCGTTGTCAAGTACAAACATATACTTGAGTATTTTGGGTGGTGTCTGAATATGTCTTATACTGTGTCTCTTGCACTGTAGTCATCCTTTCGAGGTTATCACATACTGTGCCTAATCAGTTATGTATAAAATCACACACACACACACACATTGTTTGTTTGTGTAACATCACAAAAAATACGTACATAAATACTGCACTTGACAACGAGAATAAATTCTTGAACACATTTTGCTCAGCATGAATAAAATACGTAACCATTGCTGTGTTTAAACTAAAAACATTTGAACAACACAAAGTGAATGATGGTGTCAATCAGCGTCCCACATGGCCATATGCTGAAACATGCTGAATATGGTTTGAAAAGGTATCACGATGATCACAACAATCACGAAACTGCTTTTGTGCAGTAGAGACAGTTTGGAAATGGTTGTGATTGCTCATATCTTCATTCGAATGAACCTAGTTACTCCCAACAGCCACCATGCCAAGTAGAGCTTGGCAGCGGCGGGACAACATGAATTGTTCCAACTTTTACATGTTTACCAATTTAACTCCACTGAGTAGAGTGCACTGGTGTCAAGAAACTTAGCCATGTAATATTTGTAAACGCTACTGGACAGCCAACATCATTTTTTCTCCACAAACATTTTTTTGTAATGCATAAATAGCGGGAAAATTATAAATATGTTGCAAAATCGGGTGAAAATTAACATTGTGGGCATAGGAAATATGACAAGACTGATAGAAAATGTCGTAAATGGTGGGAAAACATAATTCCAGGAATGTAAAAGCGGGGTTTTACTGTGTTGGATATAATGGCAAGAAAGAGAACTAGCCTCTTTGAGGATGTCCACATTGAAATTGGTATCCAGTAATCGCGAGGTGGTTGTAGCAACTTTAATTACCAAATGCAAAGGGTAACTAAAACGTACAAAGGTTTAAAAGTCCAGGAGAATAGTTGAGCAGGCAGTGTATGGATATGTACCTAGTTAAACAGTTGAGGAGGGGAAAGACCCTTCATGGTATATCTTCTCTGTAAATAAACTTCAAAATAAACAGTGACTGCTGCACAAGTAAAGTAACACAAAGCAGAGGAGGATAGACAGATGCTTAAAAAAATACATTTGTATGTCAGAAGGGCAATGTGTGAAGCCTTCAGTGAATAACGTAGCAGGATCTTACTAAAAGATATCTGTGATGATGTTTCTTTTTGTTTATAATTGTGGTTATTTACTCACATGAAATGCATTTTCTCAGTATGGTGTGTATGGTTTTTTTATGACTGTGAATCCACGTACTTGGACTTCTTTCCATACAATTCTCACTTAAAGTCAACAATTAAACATACACTGAAGAGCCAAAAACTGGCACACCTGCCTAATATCGTGTAGAGCCCTCAGAAGCGCGCAGAAGTGCCGCAACATGATGTGGCATGGACTCAACTTATGTCTGAAGTAGTGATGGAGCGAACTGACACCACAAATCCTGCAGGGCTGTTCATAAATCCATATGAGTACAAGGGGGTGGAGATCCCTTCTGAACAGCACGTTGCAAGGCATCCCAGATATGCTCAATAATGTTCATGTCTGGGGAGTGTGGTGGCCAGCAGAAGTGTTTAAATTCGGAAGAGTGTTTCTGGAGCAACACTGCAGCAATTCTGGACATGTGCTGTGTTGCATATCCTGCTGGAATTGCCCAAGTCCATCAGAATGCACAATGGACAGAATGGATGCAGGTGATCAGACAGGATGCTTACGTATGTGTCACTTGTCAGAGTTTTATCTAGACATATTAGGGTTCCCATATCATTCCAACTGCACACTCCCTGCTGACATGTAGCATCCATGGATTTATGGGGTTGTCTCCATACTCGTACATGTCCATCCAGATACAATTTGAAGTGAGACTCGTCTGGCCAGGCAACTTGTTTCCACTCATCAACAGTCCAATGTTGGTGTTGATGGGCCCAGGCAAGGCAAAAAGCTTCATGTTGGGCAGTCATCAAGGGTACACAAGTGGGCCTTCATTTCTGAAAGCCCATATCAATGGTGCTTCACTTAGTGGTTCGCATGCTGACACTTGTTGACGGACCAGCATTGAAATCTGCATAAGGGTTGCACTTCTGTCATGTTGAATAGTTCTCTTCAGTCTTCGTTGGTTCCGTTCTTGCAGGATATTGTTCCGGCCGAAGTGATGTTGGAGCTTTGATGTTTTACAGGATTCTTGATATTCAAGGTACACTCATGAAATGGTCATACCAGAAAATCCCTATTTCATCACTATCACAGAGATGCTGTGTCCCATCGCTCCTGTGACGAATATACCACCATATTCAAGCTCACTTAAATCTTGATAACCTGCCATTGTAGCAGCAGTAATTGATCTAACAACAGCGCCAGACACTTGTTGTCTTGTATAGGCATTGCTGACCACAGCACCATTCTCTTGCCTATTTACATATCTCTGTATTTGAATACCCATGCCTAAAGTCAACATATAAACATTTTATATACCTCATTCATTCAAGATAAAATTCCCTTAAGTTAGTTAATCATTCAAAATAGATTTTCGTGATTTGTCATTACATATCACCAAAACAACTGACTTTCCTACAGGTACCACCTTCAACTGCCTCTACATCTTTCTTTCCTCACAGCACCCTTGCTTTTTTTGACTTTTTCTTTGTTGGCAGACACCAAAGAATTCAGCGCTCTGCTGTACTGGAACACCAAAATCCACGGAGCTTTTACAACCACAGCACAACAAGCAATATTATTTTGATGTGCTCTCCCGGTAGATGCGACGTCCAATAAGCATGGAAACCGCGCGCATTCCTTAGGTGCCCTCAGAATTCATGTGAAAAACAGTAAGATACATGCTTGACATAATACAGATGATTCATTCCCTTTAATAAATTTGAGTCGACATTTAATATTTCTGTGCCTGTTCTGCATCGACTATTGCCAAAAATCATGAAAACCCACCACCCACATTATAGAAGAGGCAGATGCTACATCTCTCCCAAAATCCAAATAAATTCTGGTCATACATAGACGCTGTCAGTGGCACCAAAGATAATGTCCAGATATGTGTGGATGACAAAGGACCTGAAATTGAGGGTAGCAAAGTAAAAGCAGAACTCCATTTTCAATTGTTCCTTTAGAAAGGAACACCCAGGAGTAGTGCCCCTGTTTCATCCTAGCATCACTGCAAGCATGAGTGGGACAGCTATTAGTATTAACAACATATGAGATACACCTGAAATCACTAAAATTGAACATAGCTCCAGGGTCCAATAGAACCACACTCAATACAGTATTGGTATCTTGAGTTAACCTCTCCATGTCATCTAATATCTTTGACATCCATTTGGTACAGAATCTTGGAACATATTCTGAGCTGAGAGATAATGAGATATCTCAAACAAAATGATCCCCTACTTAACATGGATTACAAAAACACTGGTCATGCAAAATCCAACGTACACTTTTCTCATATGACATGCTGAAAGTTATGGGTCAAGGCAGTAATGTAAATGCAGTATTTCTTGAGTTCCAAAAAGGATTTGTCTCTGTACAATGCAAACACTAATTAATAGCAGTAAGGCAGTATGGGGTGTGAAGTGAATGTTGAGGATTTCTTTAAAAGGAGGGTGCAGTATAATACCTTGTGTAGGATGTTATTGACAGAAATCAAACAATGGAAAATCCAGGATGGAACATATCAATATTAGAGAAGGAAAATTGCTACTCACCATATAACGGAGATGCTGAGTCGCGACTCAGCATCTCTGCTATATGGTGAGTAGCCACTTTCCTTCTCTAGTTAAGTTATTGACAGATGTAGATGTAATTTCAGAAGTAACACAGGAAAGTGTGATGGGTCCTTTGATGTTCACATTGTATATTAAAGACCATGCAGACAATGTTAATAGTGGAACATCCTGGCAGATTAAAACTGTGTGCCGGACCAAGACTCGAACTCGGGGCGTTTGCCTTTCGCGGGCAAGTGCTCTACCATCTGAGCAACCCAAGCACGATGAAGGTAGGAGATGAGATACTGGCAGAATTAAAGCTGTGAGGATGCATCATGAGTCGTGCTTGGGTAGCTCAGTTGGTAGAGCACTTGCCCGCGAAAGGCAAACGTCCCGAGTTCGAGTCTTGGTTCGGCACACAGTTTTAATCTGCCAGAAAGTTTCACATCAGCACACACTCTGCTGCAGAGTGAAAATCTCATTCTGGAATCTTAATAGTAACATCTGACAGTTTGCAGATTATGTAGCGTTCTATAATGATGCACATATATTCTGCACAAATATTCAGTTAGATCTTAATTGGATTTCAAACTGGCAATTTGCTGTAAATATTCAGACAGGTAAAAAAATTAATAATAATAAAATTAATGAAAATCATATGTACATCACAAAATGAAAGAACATAGTATCATGCTCCTATGGTAGTAATTAGTCACAATTGTTGTCAGTCACCTTATACAAATACCTGTATGTGCTGTAATTAGCCTAATCTTGTCTTCACTGTCCCTATGGGAGAGATGCATGTAGGAATGCAGACTTTGCCATGCCAAATATGCTGAAAATGTTAATTTCATACTAGGTTTTGGTGGGTGAACCAGGGAAAAAAAACAATAATACCTGTACATGGCAATTCCGATGGTTTACCTGTGGTATGTATGTTACTTAAAAGGTTAATAAAATCAACTGTTTATGGTGATATGACAGTACAGAAACAGCAAATTTATTTCATTGTCTTAGGTCTATCTACCATGACCAGTTCCTGCACCATGATCAGTTACTGCAGTCAGTTGTTTCAATAAGGTGAGAAGGATGATGCCTAGAAAAGAAAGTCAGTCTGGAGGCTAAAAGAGAAGAAACTGCTTTACAGATGGGGCAGTGATTTAGCGTGGCAGTTCATGGGAGGTCTCAGCAGGCTACCCCTTTGGGCTGATTCATCCAGTATCTGCATGAAAGAGAGGGATCCAATAAGTGAGAACAGTGCTGTGTGCAAATCATTTCTTATGCTTTCCTTATTGTAATGAGTTAAGAAAATTTGTGGCAGTCTACAATAAGCAACAACTGACACTTTTTTATCTGCAGGGGACACTACAAGCATCTTATCTGTCTAAAGTGGGGTACAAGAAAGGGAAAGGTTAGTTGTAGCTAAAGAATTAACTTCTTAAAAAGCTAAAAGTTTTTGTCAAATGTATCACTGTCTGGTGGAAGACAGCAGGAGGTTTATATTGTGGGGAGATACCTTCCATAGCCACACTGAAACTGACAAAAATTGGAAAGAGCATTACAATTTGTGTTAAATCTTCTCCCTTGTGCACTGTAGGATATTTACAGCAGTTATTAAATCATCACTCTCCTAAGGGAAAAGAAGCATTAGTTCCAATTCACACCAAGACGGCATTCTTGACCAATGTATGCCCAACTCATACACCGAGGTTCCACAGGAGGGAGTTACAATGGCTTGCTGCTCCATATCCAGTGATTTTAGTATCAGCTGTCTGTTTTGCTCACAAGTCTGTGCAAGGTATTCAAGGACACAATAGTTCACTAGTAACTACGTCCTAAGATAGTTCATTGGTGTGTTCATTTTCTAGTCCGTTATGCAGCTTGGTGTTCACATGAACAAGATGGTGGTGCATTCTGAAATTCAGATTCAAAACAGTTGGAGAGAAATTCTGGATTAATGTAGGTAGCCAATTCCAGAACTGGAATTGTAAAGGGCTAGTGAACCCAGTAGTGCTTTGTAATTTCTAATGCATGTAATAATTGGTTGTAAGTCCGAATCTCCTTTTCCACCCTCTTAGTGTCTATTTCATTCTCTTCTCTTTGTCACCTCCCCCCCCCCCCCCCTCCCCAATCTCTCATCTTGAATTTTGTATTGTTATTGCAAACACAACCTTGCTTAGGAATTGAAGATGCTTAAAATGAATGGGTATATTGGTTGGCATTATTGGTATATGGGGTACCAGAGAGGACCTCCCCATGTGCTGCATCTGTGATGATTGTAGCTTCAGTGACTGTATTTAGTGTAGGTTAAATCTGCAAACAGTAAAGATTACCAAGTTTTGGATGATTCATATTCTGTAGTAGTAATTGAACCATATGCCCATAAGTCATAAATACAACTTTCCTGTTTTCTGTTAAAGCAAAGCAGCACAATGCTGTGTATACAATTTTTCTTTATAATTTTATATAAAAGAGAGAATGTATGAATGTATATGCAAGAAACAATTTGTCTAATGGTTTAAATAACATACTATCAAAGTTAAATTTGCATAGAGCGAGAGAGGGGGGGTGGGGGGGGGGGGGGGGGGGGAGGGGAGTGGAAACCACCACACAGTTTCACTGCACAGCACTTTTTCCTCATAGTCAGTTTCAACAGAAAAACTGCACATTGTTGTTAAATATGTATATAGCCTACGTCTTTCGATGTTTGTTAAAGCATCGAGTAAAAATTTAAGTAAGTTGGTCAACAACTATTGAGAATTTTGGAAACAATGTTAAACAGTTGTTCATCTTTATCTATATTTTACTCGTAAATACGTAGTGTACATCTGCCCAAATGATTATTAGAGTAATGTGTAAAAATTTGAAGTAAATAGGACAACAATTTGTGAAAAGAACCTTTACTATATATATTTATGTGTTATACACTGACAGAAAAAGAAAAATCTCATTCCCAGGAAGATGTGCAACATAAATGAAAGTTTGTACATACGTTTTCTACACCTGAAAGATGACGTCTATTCAACTTTTGTACAAGTCGCATGAGCATAGCGCTAGTAGGGCCCCTCGATGATGCGAATCAGGTTTGCTTTAAATACCTACTCTAACATTTGAGAGCATTAGTTACCTTTGAGATTTGTCACGGTGAGCTGAGGTTAGTTGAGAATGGTTTTACGGTGACGAAACTGGTATTATCAACACCAAACTGAATTTGAATGAGGTGTAATGGATGTTCCTTCCCTGATACTGCAGAAAGACTTGAGGAATATAGTCATAGTATGTGGGCTGCTGGCAGCGGTGGTCACGAGAACGTTCGGTTGCAAGATGATCTTGCACCAGACAACAATGTGGCACTACCAACAGGAAGACCATCTTCGGTGTATGACTCTGGTGCAACATACTACATCAGCAGCAGCAATAATTTTAGCAGCAGTTGGCATCACACTGACATAACAAACTGTTACAAATCTGTTACTTCAAGGATGCTCCAAGCCAGACGTCCTGTAGCATTCATTCCACTGACCCCAAATCACTGTCATTTGCAACTTCAGTGGTGTCAAACAAGAGCTCACTGGAGGATAGTGTGGAGGTCTGTTGTGTTTCCTAGTGAAAGCTGGTTCTGCCAGTGTGTGAGTGATAGCTGTGTGGTGGTTATAAGGAAGCCAGCTCAGGGTCTGGAATGAACCAGCGTTCGTGCTAGATGCACTGGACCTGTACCTGGAGTTAGGGTATGGAGTGGAATTTCCTATGACAGCAGGGGCACTCTTGTGGTTATCCTACACACTGACTGCATATTTGTATGAGAGCCTGATGATTCGACTCGTTGTGCTGCCTCTCGTGAAAAGCATTCCAGGGGGTGTTTTCCAACTGGACAACACTCACCCACACACCACAGTTGTAATCCTACACGCTCTACAAGTGAGTGACGGCCTGCTTCATCACCAGATGTCTTTCATCGAGCACATACGGGACATCATCGGATGACAACTCCAGTTTCATCCAGAAACAGCATTAACCGTACATGTACTGACTGACCAAGTGCAACAGGCATCGAATTCCGTCCCACAAACACAATGCGTGCACGTTTGCATTCGACAGTCTGGCAGATACACTGGTTATTTGGCCATTTGCAATGGCTTATCTCGCACTTACTTTAACCTGTGATCTCACAATGTTAATCATTTAATATGTTACCTAGACAAATCTATTCCCAAAATTTCATTAGTCAACATTAACAATTGTTTGATGTCATAATTTTTTTCTATTTTTATTAGAGCATCTGTAAAAATTTGAAGTAAAATGATCAAGAACTTTGAGATTTTTGGCAACCATGTTTTGGCTTTATATAGTGCAGTCTGTCTATAAACTCATGAGTGAGTGAGCTCTGTCTACCCAGCTATGTCATAAGGTGCTTCTACAAGCTGTTTCACAGTGTCACACCGGCCCTTCGGCTGCACAAGTGCTTTAAATCTGTGGCAGCACTGTGTGCAGTTACACAAGGGCATCATTTATTTATAGATAAATGCAGAAGACAACTGTCTTCTCCTGAAACACAACATAGAATAAATTATATTAACTCATGAATGACATTCATAGATCAGGATTCATTTATCTATTACAAATATAGAACCAAATACCCATTCATCTGAATGTATGTTTGTCTACTGTCACCCCCTAAAATGATGGACTCATTCCTATAGTATTTTGAACACAATATAATGTAATTATTTTTCAGAATTTAAGACTTATTCTTGCTTTGTGTTTATGTTGAGAGGTAGAACTTTTCTTTGATTGGGTTCATTGAAACTTGACGCGAGGAGTGTTCTAAAGGTGACAGGATTTTGTAATTTTGCATGCTGTAATAGTGTGTTTTGCACAACTTTTTTGTTATTGTATATGTCTGAAAAGTATCTGTAGTAGGTTAGTCATTTTGGATATTTACTCTCTTGTCAGCTGTTTAGGTTACAGGTGTTTTGATAGTATCATAGATTATTCATTTTGCATAAAAATGGATCAGAGAATTTGTATTACACTTTGTTATAAAAACAGAATAAAGTGCATCAAAGTTTTAGAAATGTTAACTATTACTTTCTGTGAATCTGCTATGAGTAAAACAGGGTTTACAGGTGGTATAAGCATTTAAAAGCAGGGCATGAGACGTTGAAGACGACGAGCACTCTGGACGCCCAGCACATGAACTGTTGCAGTTGTGTGTGTGTGTGTGTGTGTGTGTGTGTGTGGGGGGGGGGGGGGGGGGGAATTGAAAGAAATTACTATGAAAGATTGTCAAATCACAAACAGAGAAGTCGCTGATGATGTTAGCATATCAACTGACTCATGCCATGAAATTGTTTTGGATGTTTCAGGCAAATCTGTTTCCAAACTGAATTGTGAACACAAACTGTGATGAATACAAATTGCTTATGAGTTGCCAGATGAAGTTAACAATGATGTAGAATTATTGAAGTGGGTCATAATAGATGACAAAAAATGAGTTGACGGACATGATGTTGAAACTGAGGCTGAATCATGCCATGGGGATAGGGGTCAGGAGTGGGGAGGTTCAGTTTTCTGGTGGAGTAGTTCATGGCTTTTGCAACACGATAATGCGCTTGCTAACATTTCACTACTCGAAAGTGAAGTGTCTGTCAAAAACAATACTTTAATGATGCTCTAGCCTCTACGAGCACACCATGTGATTTTTTTTTTTTTTTATCTTCCCAAAAATAAAGAACCTTAAGGCAGTAAACTGAAATCACAGATGTGATTAAAAACGCATTGCTGAGAGACATAAAAGCTATCCCAAACATACAGTTCCAGAAGTACTTCAGGAAGTAGATAAAGTGCTGGAAAAGTGTGGAACATTTAAAGGAGAACATTTTGAAGAGAATAATATTGATGTACACTAATAAATAAACTCCAAATTAGATCCAATATTCACCACAGTGAGTCTGTTGCTCCCAGTAACATTGTCCATATCGTTGTCAATACCAAGTTCCTGACAATATTTTCTGAAAGTAATATTATCCACTGAAGTTTCGTTGCTATAAAAGAACTTTCTGTCTTGCTCTCTTGATTTCCTTACTTTTAAGAAATATTTGCATTGCAAGTCATTTACATCAGTTATTTCTACCAGAAAGTTTCTTTTGCTTAAAGATTGCTTCCACATAAATTCCATTTGATGCAATGTCTTTTGACCATATTTCTGTCAAGGAAAATACATATGCACAGTGTCAGCAGTGTTTCTTGATTTATGTGAAAGTCTTCCACTGTTTGTTGAATTACTGATTTTGTCAAGCTGTCTACAATGGTTGGTTTCCTCCCAAACTTCTTAGCATTCTTTCTTGGCGATTTCAGTAAACCATGTGCTTTATTTTCACATTCCTTACTAATGTATCCTATTGTGGTAAGGCTGATTTTTGTATAAACTGCAGCCCTTTGACTGGCCCTTGCAATATTAGCCAAATATAATACATGCTGCAATCACAGATGATCAAACATTCTTTAATAGGAAAATTCCTTTCCTTTGCATTGGGCACATTTTCTTGTGATACACTACATGTATCTATAACTTCTGAAGCAGTATTTCTCAAAATATACAAACTGAATTGACTGACACTCTTAATGAAAATCAAAGAACAGAATCAGTATAAATCACTGTACACTGCGCTGTGTTGCATGGCAGGAGACAGGCAACCGATTTTGGGTTTACTTGTAGAGCAGTTGCACAGTTCTTCCCAGAAAGGCCACTTCCCCCACCAAGAGCACTCCTTGCTCACAAATTCACCGACAGACTCTAGTACTGATGTGGAAGTACGAAGTAATATTGCACCTTTCTGCATACTGTCTAATAAGGCAACTGAATGTTGACTATGCATGGAGGTGTTTTGAATTGCAGATAACAAGCAAATAATGTGGTTCGTAATGGAAGGTACTCCATAAAGCCACATTGATATTAACATAAATAACCATTGGGTGGTGATAATGGGTAATGAAAAACACTACAAAGCAAGGAAGACTAAGACTAAAATTTGTGGGTTTTTTTTCTTCAACAAATTTTCTTGACAGTCTTATGTATATTTCGAATACTGTTCTCCCAGTATGATGGGTTTCCTTCTCACTTTGTGCTTTTTCTCAGTTATCTCAACCATGTCTCTACAGGTGACCACTGAAGCCAACTGATTGTTGCATAGCACCCAGTGTGTGTAGAAGAATTTCACAAGCCTGTTTCAGTTGTGGGAGAGATATGTGGAGGCAGTCAACAGCATCACACCTGACAGTGTTCTGTGGAATGGTGATCCTTGTGTGGTAACATGCGGGACATACACCAACTTTTTTCTTCAGGAAGTTTACGAGGAAATGTAAAAACTCACTGAATAGTAGAAATGTGGATGCGTTGGCAGGCACATAAAAGTAACTGGAAATGTCACTAGTTTTCAGACGAATCCTCAGGTGGAGTGGGAGAGGAGAGAACGGAGGTGCTGGAGAGGAAGGGAGAGATGGGGGAGTGAGGCAGCAAGTGCATAGGACAGGCAGATATTACTGCCTCTTTTCCCCCATTCCTGATCTTACATTGAGTCCAAACCAGACACTAATAAATGAGTCATTGTCCCACATACAGCCCACATTCCATTTAAGAAAATATTCTCTAATTCAATAAATCATCAGTATAACAAATATCACTTTTAGAAATAAAACTACCACTTCAGTCCTGCCCAGAAAAAAAAACTGCTATTTAATATCCATCCGCCAACAAAAGTTAAATTTTTCGACTTTGTTGACTTCCAGGAGGGAAATTTCCTGTACTGTGGAAATGGGCACAGCAACTTGAAATGAAAATCTATGCTCAGGTGTGTGTACAATCCTCACCTACTCTTGGCAAATATCTACATCAAAGCTGTCCAAATCATCCCCAGATGCCATGATGCCTGTGATATGTTCTCCTGGCTCCCTTCAAAGCACACTTCTATTCTGATGATTTATAATGTTGAATCAAATTTCAGAACAAAACTGTCTTTTTTCTTGTACAATCAAAGCTGTACTCATCGTTTCCCTGAACAAATATTAGACCTCAGTTGTTGAGAATTCTTGACAGTCACTTTTATCCCAACAAAACTTTGCCAAAAACAATAAGTTAGCTCTTTTTCCAACATTGTTGTTTTTATCGATGGCTTCTTCCTATGCAATGGTTTTGGCACTATCCAGTATAATCTGACAGCTTGAGGGCGTGGTTTCAGTTATATGCCTTGTGTCTGATCGATTATTCTTAATACAATACAAGTACAAGACAAAGAACTTAAAAGTTTTATCAGTGATTGGGAGGAGCAATATTGTTTTGTCGAATTCAGAGGAAAACCAGTGCATTTATTCTGTAACAGTAGTGTGTCTGTTCCCAAGAAAAGTAATGCAGAATGACGCTTTTGAAAAATCACACAAATTTTAATAGTGAATTCCCTGTTAATTTTGAATTACAAAAACTTAATATTAGACACTTAAAATCTAAATTAACATTACAGCAACAGGTGTTTCTAAGCCAGCGCAGCAAAGTAGCAATGTGGCAATGGCCTCTTGCAAAGTCTGTTATGTTTTAGGGTAAAGGAAAAAAAAAGCTTTCAGTAATGGGGAAGCAGTTAAAGAAGCAATGATCAGTGCTGCTGAATCTCTTGTTTGATGGGCACCAAGATAAATCTGCAAGTATGTCTTCTATAAAGGGACTTCAGTTGTCTCACCAAACTGTTTGTGAACAGATTCCTAAAAATTTAGAATATCAATTATATCAGGACCTGCACTCGTGAATATTTTCAATTTGATGAAAGCAATGATATTTCCAATATTGGAGAATTGTGTTTATTCATTAGAATGGTCTTTCATGATTTTATAGATAATGGAGCAGTTTTTCAAATGGCTGTCACTTCATAAGAATACTATGGGAGAAGACGTATTTAATGCGTTCCTGAAATTTGCAAAAGGTAGCAACTTTCCACTCCTTAAACTTGTTGCAATAACAAGGGGTGCCTTCAATGACTGGAAAGAATAATGGATTCTTGCTCTTTTATTTTTCAAATTTCTTTCTTATCACTGTATGATCCACCACAAAGCTTTATGTGCAAAGATTTTGACATTTGAATATAACATGACCGTTATAACTCATATAGTAAATTGCATCCTGTCATCACGTTCATGTCACAAATCATTCAAAAATATTTTGAATACATCAGATTCTCACCGTAGTGACGTAATTCTTCACATAGACATAAGATAGCTTAGCATGAGGGAAACTCAGGAATGATTCTGCAGACTTCTGAATGAGGTAAGAGATTTTTTGAAGTCATCTTCTGGGCGATATTGTCAAAAATTTGATGAGATACCATGGCTCCCAGATTTAGGTTTCTTGGCAGATATTCTAACGTTCTGACAACTTAAAGTGTGAGTGTGGATCTGGGTTATATTGGCTTATTCCCCCAAACCATCTTCCACTTCTTTACCAGATGACTTACTTGGAATTTGCGGCCACTCTTCTTTACTGAATAGCCGGCGGCTGGAAACCCTCTTGACTTCTTCTCCGTCAAATAAAGCTAGGTACAGGAATTTTTAGACTCTTTCTACTTATGAAATAAGTAGACATGCAAACTTTACTTTTCATCAAGTAATGATATATTTGACCTCCATAAACAATAAAAATTTCACTTTGCACAAAGTCTCTCGTACAGTTGGACGTAAGAAACAAATTGAGTTACATTTAAAAGAAAGTTGGCTTGGATACCATGATCTTTCTTAACATGAATCATAAAATGAGCCTTGCCTCTAACAAGGTTGCTTCAACGGTCTCCAAGAGTGCTTTTTCAACTGTTCTTGTTTTAATAACAATAGTCAATGACACAATAAGCACAGAGCTGCATACAAACTCCATGGTTCTTTCTTGCACACTCACTAAAACATTGTGGATTGCCCAACAGGTACTTGGTGCTGTCTGACTGCTGCGTCTACTTTCTTCCCGCGGCTGATTTTAAACCTGACACACAAACGTGACTTGCAATAGGTAGGATTCTACCATCCCACACTCATATCCAGAATATCGTGTGTTTGAGATGGTAGAAGGTTGAGTGGTTCTAGAATTTATACAGAAATTCTCGAATCACTACATATCCCCCCCCCCCCCCTCCCACACACACACACACACACACACACACACACACACACACACACACACACACACACACACACAGATTGAACACGCGATATTTTATGCATATATAAGTTTGTATACATATCTTTCCTGTCAATAACAATTCTCTGTCCTCTATTGAACAATCTTTCACTTATTGTTTCTCTACTCTTTTCTTATTTCACTTTGTTATTAAGATATGAGCATTTACTTGTGATTTTAGTCAGATTTACTAATATTTAGGAATTGTGAGGACTCTCTTTCTTTTCTTTATTTCCTTTTTTCCCAATTGTTAACTTCAGGTGTTTATAACACACGAGTAATCTATTTTCTATTCTTATCTTTTGTACCACCTTTTTCCTAGTATGTACTATTTTCATTATTTGTGGCTTGGAGGAACTCTGTATTAAATGAAAGTGTTCTTTTGACTCTCATTTAGTTCTATGAAATATAATGATGTTAGTCGTTCATAGAATTCACACTTCCCCAAAATTTGTGACTTTTGTCACGATACTCTTCCCTTCTCCTAGGATCAGCACCTATTCCTTGCTTGTAGATTGACCTTATGAGAGCACTTCCTCTTTCCATTCTGGTAGTTATGTCCCTTACAAAACATCCCTATTTTTTTAGGCCACAGATTGTCCTATCTCCTGCCCTTTATACTTAGTGAATGCCAGGCACGGCCCCCTTATCCTTTCTGAGTAGACCTCACAGTTCATTACCCTAGTATATATTTCTATGTAAACCATAATTAAGTATCTTCTGGTAAAGATATAAATCTATCTTAAACTTCGCATTCATTCTTTAATATATCATTTATTCCCTAGAGTCGTCCTCTACTTACCAACTTCTATGTTTTCAATAGATACTATGTCTACATATACTATTTACATCCCACTACCCTTCAGTTCATTAGAGTTCTTATTACACTGATGTTTCTTAATGATCCACATGACTAATTCTACTCCTACTTTCATTTTCATTCCTTGCTCATGCCTCTCTCTTATTTATCCATTACTCATTACTACTTTATAGTTGATCGTTATGTATGTGCACCTCTCCTTATGTATATTCGATGTAGAACTGTCATAGCTATACATGTGCACATATTTCCATATGTACACACACTTTCTCTACAACACATGGCCGTTTTCACATTGTGACAGGCTTCCTCTTAGGTGATTTAGTATTTGTGTAGAAGTGTATATTTGTGTATATGTGGATGTGTGTTCATGTAGTCTATGTAGTCTGATTCCTCGGCCTTCTTATTATAGATAAGATTTAGGCTTTTAGTAAACATGGAAAGAAGGAAGGACTTCAGCGATAGAAGTTTGTGAATATCGAAAGAGGGAAAAAATAGACAGATCCCCAAATGAGAAGTAAGAAAGGAAAAAATAGATATGGATGCTAGGATCAAAGAAGAGAAAGAAGATAGCGCCAAAGACAGGAAACCCTTCCAACCCTACTGAAATGGCAAATGATGAAAAATCAGGCACACTTGTTTGTGAGGGTTGTTTGAAATGTGTGATGTGTGTTTTGTGTTAGTCATGATTTATCTGTTCTTGTAAATCATGCTTTTAGCTACAATACCCGCCCCTTTCAAAATTCATACAAACCCTCCCATCTATATCACATCTCCTAAAAGGTATAAAATACTCTATACAAAATAGAAAATCTATACACTAAGGTGTAACAGTTGTTCAGCTAGTCACATCTTATTATATTTTCCATAAATATAACTATTTAATTTATTTGGTGTAGATATCATTTTTTGTTATTCTCTATTTCATAGTCATATCCAGTTTTCTAAGCAATAAGATTACAGAATAGTTCTAGATTTTAAAGGAATTCGGTGCAGGTAACTATTTGGAAAAAAAACACTGAAAACAACTCGGGATCCGATGGTCGTTCCTCTGCCCGTTAACTCAGAATATTAACATCCCTGGAGGGATTCTGTGTTTTATGGTTACTTGGTACAAATTCTTGAGAAGCTACCAGATCTAAATTTGAAGGTGGATGCTTCTTTTGATAATTGTCATTATAACTTTTCTTATTGTACTGGTGTACTTTTGCTAAGTTTGCCTCATGCTTTTTAAAATTATATCCGCTATTTCTTTTATAGTTTGAACTTTCATCTTGGTGTAAAGTTTCGTTGTGGTCTTTACGTATTGCATCAAGTGCATCAACAAAAGACAACAACTCTTCTATCATTTTCCAACCACTAGATAAGATGTTTTTTCTAGCATAGATTGGCAATCATCTAATTAAAATATGTACTAATCCTTCTTCTTCCATTGGCTTACCTAAATACTTTGCTCGTGTCAAATGCCAATCCAAATATTTCCTAAGAGTAGCCCGAGTATTATTATAATATTTTGGGTCCCACAGATCTGATGTTAACTTTTCTTGAGCACGTGCAGACTAGTTAAATTTCTTTTGAAAGTCTTCCCAAGAGTACAAATTCTCAATATTTACTATTCCCTATTCTGAGGCTTTTGGCAAAGCTTGGTTAAATCTTTTTAACAAATGGGTAGGATGTACCTTAAATTTAGGGAATCGTCTAGATAACCCTGAATTAGCTCTCCACTGCAAATCAGTCACCGCTTCACTAGTTAACACAACATTAGGTGAAGTTACTCTTTTTTTCTACTTTGTCTTGGGTAAGCTTAATTTCTCTCCACAGGTCGTCCGTACCCTTCCTGGTATCATTAAGTTCGGAAGAAGGAATAGGCGATACGTTCCCGGATGTTGTTCTCTCGGTAACCTTTCAATCTATAATTTCTCCAAATTGTTCCTCCAAACTAATTACATTCAAAATATCGGAGTTAGCTATTTTCTCTTTGAAATTCCTTTCTACATTATCTACCCGTGTATTGAGACCTGTAATTAATTGGCATTAATTAATTATACTTATCTACCCTCCCCTACATTCCCTGTCTTACGTCATTATATTTAATATTGAACGCGTTTTCAAAAGATCCTAACTTTTCAATAAGTTCCCATTCTACATTATTACATTTGTCCTCAATGTCAAGTTCTAACATTTTCGATAAATCTTGAAAAGTATCATTCTGTTTCTGACTAAGGTCAGTAAACATATGATTTATAAGAGTGGTCAAAGAATTTGTCAACTCTTTCTTTAAATCTACTTTTAAATTCTCTACTTTATTACTTAAGGCATCGAATTCAGTCTTCAAAGCACCCATGCCTTCACATAGATTACTAAATTCCTTGCTTTAAGATGACTTTGGCATTTAACAAACCTAAATTTGTCATTTGAATATTTAGAGTTTCACTCTGAGCATTTAATTGAGAATTTACTAAGTTTGACTTAAGACACTGAGTTTTGATTAAATTTATCAACTCAGCCCAGTCAGGCACTTCTTTGCTAATTTTCATGGCCATAGTGGGGTCTTGAGTTTCCCCAACCTGTTGTATATTTTCCATTCTTTTATATGCCTTAGCTCTTGTAAGCATTTAAAACTAACTTTAAATATGATAATTACACAATAACAGTTCACTCAACAGTATCTTGTACCACTTCGTATTAAAGTAATCGAGTTTCGTTTCACCCTCACCCGGCGTAGAATTCTCCCTGCGCAGGTGAGTGGACGTGGAAAGGCCGGGTCAGCACTGATGAACAGCAGCTGGTGCTGGCAGCGCTGAATGTATGTTGGTTTCCACGTCTGCATCCCTGTGATGTGTGTGAGAGCTGTATATTCCCCATACTGGATCTTCTTAGCTGAAGTGTTCTACGCGTACTTCCTAGATAAATATGTCAAAATTTTCTTTACTATTTTTATCATAAATTTTTCATTTCTTCACCATTTTTCAATTTAAATTTTGCCCCATTGGATACTTGAACATATTCCAATTTCTCGGAGTAATTTTCTTGTCTTATTATGTTTGGTTGCTATGGCAACAAGTAACAGCAGCTCTCATTTTTGATTTAAAATTCCTGTTTTCATGGTCTGACTTACTTGGAATTTACAGCCACTCTTCTTTACTGAATAGCTGGCTGCTGGAAACCCTCTTCGCTGCTTCTCCGTCGAATAATGCTAGATACAGGAATTTTCAGACTCTTTCTACTTATGAAATAAGCAGACATACAAACTTTACTTTTCATCAAGTAATGACGTATTTGACCTCCATACACAATAAAAATTTCACTTTCCACATGAAGATGTAACCTCCAGCAAGTCTTTCGTACAGTCAGGCGTTAGAAATTGAGTTACAGTAAAAAGAAAGTTGGCACCGATACCATAACCTTTTTTTAACATGAATCATAAAATGAGTCTTGCCTCTAACAAGGTTACATCAAGAGTCTCCTAGAGTACTTTTTCAACTGTTCTTGTTTTAATAACAATAGTCAATGACACAATAAGCACAGAGCTGCAGATAAACTCCATGGTTCTTCCTTACACACTCACTAAAACATGTATGGATTGCCCGACGGGTACTTGTCTGTGCCGTCCGACCGCCACATCTACTTTCTTCCTGCAACTGATTTTAAACCTGCACACACACAAACGTGTGACGCACAGTAGGTAGGATTCTGCCATCCCACACTCGTATCCAGAATATCGTGTGTTCGAGGTGGTAGAAGGCTGAGTGGTTCTAGAATTTACAAAGAAATTCTTGAATCACTGTAATATCACTTCAAAATTAAATGTGCTAAATTTCCGACTGAAAAGGAAAAATTGCAATATTCCAACCATGATATGTACAGTAAATAGTTTTGAGAGGAAACTAAAATTATGGAGTGCACATTTAAAAGAAATTTCCTATCACATTTTCCAGCTTTTGATTCAATTATGGAAACACTAAATGTTAGCAAATGTGATTATATCTATATTTAGTCAAGCATCATGAATCCTAGTCACAGAATTTAGTAACAGGTTTAGCCAGTTTTCAACACTTGAACCAGTGATTATGTTTCCCAGTCACCCTTTCTTTTGTGTTGACATTACAGAACTTGGAGGTAGACTATGTGAGATCTTTGGAAATTGTAATCTTGAAGAACTAGTAACAGAGATTTTAAATCTTCATGCTTTGCAGCTTCTGGACTCTGGTGGACAGGAATAAATATCCCATGATTTGTTAGTGTTACTTTAAAAACTTAATTCTTGTTTTGGCTCAACATTTCTGCAAGATCACATTCTCATCTACGATCACCATCAAGAACAAACTTCATATTATTTGTGTAAGCTATAAATCTAATAATTTTAATTCTTTGAAATACTTTGACAGCATTAGTAAAATAGTGACTGTGATGGCAACAGTGCCCACATCATCTTATGCAGGAGTTAAATGTGCCCAAGCACATTAGAAAGTTGGACAGCACTGGTATTCATGTCACTATGAAGAAAACTTAAGCTTCCTTCTGTATTAGATATCTGTTAAATTAGCTACTGTAGGGATATGGTGTAATTAATAGTAATTTAACAAGCCCTCCAATTGGTTCTTTAGTTAATTCTAAAATTTTGTTCATTTCAACTACACTATATCCCCATTTTTACGTTCCTGGAATTAACGTTTTCCTGCCATTTGAGAAATTTTTTAACTCCCTTCAAATTTCCTATGTCACAATGTTAATTCACACAGGTTTTTACGTTAACACATCAGTAATTTTCCCGCGATTTACATTTTATGAAACAATGTTTGTGGAGGAAAAAAACTGGCATGACTGACACAAAATGATGCAAGCACTGTTTTTGCCTTCAAGTAATGTTTACATATGTTATACGTTTAACTTTCTTGTCACCACAGTGCTCCACTCAGCAAATCTTAGGTAGGAAAAAACCGTGATTTTTTGTCCTGCTGCCAACCACAACTCGGTGTGGTGGCTGATGGGAGTAACTATTTTGATAGAAGTCGGAAGAACACACAACTTCTGAGGAACGTTCATTTGATTAGAGTCGAAACCAACTTTATCTGTCGGTACTGTGTGCTACAATAAGTATTACCCTTACTTTACTGTATCCCCATCGTTTTGGCGTTAACTTCACCCTGTGATCATGATCACATACAGAAGATAGCCATTTTCCAGTATTTGTAACTTGCTAATATATGGTAGTTTCTTTTATGGTATGTATACACATTGGACAGTGTTGTTTGCTCTCTAAGGCTGGAAACACGATAAGCCTGTTCCTACAACCAAAGTGAGTCAATTTCAGGCGACACAGCTACTCTCGACAACTGCCATGCAAAGAGTTAGCATTTGTTACTTTGTTTGTGTGTTCATGACCTTGTGTGAAGTGATTGAAGTCTGTGGTTAGTTTTTTCTTTCACATAGTTGTTTTCTGCCACAGTTTAGGATGGAAAATGCCGGTACTGCTAAAAGAGACAGGAAAACCCTTTCTATGGAAGAAGAAGTTAAAATTATGGAAAGAGTTGATGCTGACTGGGGAACACGTGTTGCATTAGTGGAGAGTTTAGGAATACCGGTATCGACATTGAACACTATCGTGAAAAACAGAGACTATTTTTCAAAGTGTAAGCAACAGTGGGCCAAATTAAAAAAAAATGAAATATGCTAGCTATTCAAAATACACAGAACTGGAAGATATTACGAAGAACTGGTTTCGGGCAGCATGTGCGTCGAATATTCCAATAAATGGTGTGATGATGTGCAAAAAGGTGCTGAAAGTCGCCAGTGTGCTTGGGATCAAGGACTTCACAGCATCAAACGGGTGGACCGATAGATTCAAGAAGCGGTACAATGTAGTGTACAAAACTGTAAGTAGCGAAGAAAACAGTGTGGACATAAAATCTGTTACAGAATGGCAGAGTGGCAAGAACTTTTGAAACAGTATAAACCGAAGGATATCTTCAATATTGACAAAACAGGTCTCTTTTACAGTGTATTGCCAAATAAAATGCTTGTCTTTAAAGGCAAAAACTGCCATGGAGGTACAAACACAGCAAAGTTCGTCTGACAGTAATGTTAGGCATGAATGCGGATGGTTCCGAAAAAATTAAACCATTTGTGACTGGCAAATCTAAAAAAAAACATGGTGTTTTAAAAATGTAAAAATGCTACCAACGAACTACAGTGCCAACAAAAAAGCGAGGATGACATCAGAATTATTTGAGAAACAATTACATTGTCTTGGTGCAAAAATGGGTACTCACAACAGAAAAATTCTCCTGTTAGTGGATTGTTCCCATGTGCATCCCAGGAAAATAAGGCTACGTAATGTGCAATCAGTGCTTCTGCCACCAAACTGCACAAGCAAATTACAGCCTTTGGATCTGGGTATCATCCATGCCTTCAAAACGGACTATAGGAAGGCGATTGTGCTGAAGGAATCAAGTTTGATGGAAGTTGGGAAAGACTCAGCCTCCTTTAGAGTGTCAATTTTAGATGCTTTGCGTTATATTGTGATGGCATGGACAGAAGTTACAGCGGCAACCATCTCCAATTGCTTCCGAAAAGTGGGATTCATTGAAGCTGATGACAGAAATAGATCTGATGCACCAGACGTGAGTATTAGTGACAATGGTGAAAAACTGCTTGCTTCATCATGGGAAAAGCTGCAGCTTCAAGCATCCGGTTCACGATTTCTTACACGTTGACTGTCACATTGTCACTGTGGAAAGTGTTTCTTTTGACGACGTTATTGACTTTCACATACAAGAAAACTCAGAAAGCAACAGTGATAGTAATGAGGACAACGAGGTTCCCTCATTTGCAGTTGTTAATGCAGCAGTGGAAACAATTAAAAAATATACTTCAGCTGCAAATGTTAATGACCAAGTTTTCCATTGTGAAAACCACATTGAAAAAATTCATCAGACAAAACTAAAACAAACCACAATTTTGCATTTTTTTGCCAAAAAGTAGTAACTACTGTACCCATTTGTTAATGTCGCATTTATAGACCAACCAAATTAAATGTCAGTATAATAAATATAAATGGCATATTAATGTTTTGTAAATGTGTGATTAAAATGCTTAGATGTAGTATAGTTTCCTTCCCTGTAATTTTGGCTGTGGATACAGATTGATCTCTATTATAACCCTGGTGTCTACGTTGATTTGAAAGTGTCAGTTTGGCTGGGAGCTGACTAAGTCAGTGAGTGTGAAATAAAGGCTGCAGTGACAGAT
Organism: Schistocerca piceifrons; assembly: GCF_021461385.2. Lineage (NCBI taxonomy): Eukaryota > Metazoa > Arthropoda > Insecta > Orthoptera > Acrididae > Schistocerca > Schistocerca piceifrons. Next base: position 191,270,970 of record NC_060142.1, on the reverse strand, counting down.
TAATCTGTAGTGTAGTGCCATATTTAACGCACTTTACGATATTTCACGCAACTATGTATACAAAATCAAAAACAGCAAGACAAATGGCCGGCACTATATACATCTGCTGACATCACTTTCGCAGGAAAGTTACACTAAAAATGATGCAGTTTAGAGAGATCTTTAATGCAGTATACACTTGACATGCACTTTTCATAGGCATAAAGTATAAATACTAAAACTGCCAACTGCATTGCTTTAACTTTGCAAACACGTAAATCAACAGGGTAGCTGCGTGGTTTGTGTTAATTTTAATGCAATTTGTTGTGCTAAAGTGTCTGTGAATGTCACGTCACCTGCTAAACATAGCACTAAATTAAGATAACCATTAATAAAAATAAACATTCCCTGATGAGTATTTTTTGTCTATTATCTACATATATCATACAAAACTACAAAAATGGAAAGTGGGCCCCCATACACAACCAGTAAAACTTAAAAAAAATCATTTCCCACATTTCACATTTTCCCACAGTTTATGCCGGTTTTTTCAAGTCCCTTGAAAAGTGTAAAAGCAGGGTTTTACTGTACTTTGGATGTCTGATGTTATTAGTCAACATTACATTTCTTTGTTATTGGCAATGTTTCTGACAATAATGCAACCAGGAGAAAATTTCATGGTTTGATTAAGGAAATAACATATTTAGTTTAGACTAATATACTTATGACTCATCTGTGACAAAAAGTAACATATAAAAACTATGCAATAATTACTTTGTTTAAACATAAAATTGCACAGTTTTAGAAACTACATTTACACCTCACCAGGCTCAGGTGAAACATACATGAATGTATAGAAATGTTCAAACTACTGGCAGAATAACTCACTTTCAAATGTATTACTTTCTTCCAACCCGACACTAAGTACTACAGGAAAGTATTAATGGAGGTTGAAGCAGCATGAGAGAATTGGAATCAGGCATTGTTAAATCAAGAAATTAAGCTACGACATTATGAAAATTTTTTGATAAGTGAGCACAAACAAAATATTTTAATATTGTTAACAGATTATGCATTATAACTCAGACCCTTTGCCGTGTCAAATGAGTTTCTTCACTTTGCAGCCTGATAACTGATTAAACATTATGTTATTGGCTTCTCAACAATTTCAACTTCTGAAATCTTAAAAATTATAAGGAACTCTCAGTCACTGCTTTAAAAAAAACCATATTTAAATGTGTTTTCTGTAAACTTTCATATGGTGCAAAGTATTTACTTGCCACCAGATGTCAAGTGTGACAGTTCTTTATTAACAAACTACCTCTTACAAATTATTAATCAGAACATTATTACTTCTCAAATAATAATTACTTGCTGTTGTGTGGTCTTGTCAGCTGTACTGGCTAATGATAACGTTGAAAATGTTACACTCAAGCTACGCGGCTGATCTCCCAATTTAGTAAGCTGTGTAACTGTGAATTGGACAACTGTTTGAATTTTCATGTGAAAGTGGAAACAGTTTTTGAGGATGTACTCTGCAGCAACATAACCAAATAAACAATAGTAGGCATGGACATAAGGAATTAAATAAACCTTTACACTACAGTTAAATGTAACTACATTCAATGTATCCAATAATTTGTAAAGTAGTTTGGGCAATTACAATATTTCTATACTTTTTGTTGTGTCTCACTTTCTAATTTTTAATACTGCACAGTGAGAAAATAAATTATTAGGTTTCCTCAAGAACTGTGTGTGATGTAAAAAAACTGGATAGTCATAATGAATGACAAGCAAAGTAGATGCATGTACAAGGATCTTATGTTTACAACAGTAATTTTTTTCAGTAGACTGTAGAAATTCACAGTGTCATTACATCAATTGTATGTTACATTATTAATATATGCCTGTGCCACAATTATAAACAATCATTAACAACAAGTAAATACATAACATAAAATTAGAATTTATCACACACAAAAGAAAAAAATAGTGACTTTGGTTATATTCATCCTGCATCACAATAAATAAATCAGATCACATGTATAGGAATTCAGAAGGAAACACTTAATGGAATATTCCTTGTAAAAATACTCAGTAAAATAAACTGATATTAAGAAAAGCTGCAAAGAATTCTTTAGCATATATCCTTGAAATACATTTAAAATTATTTAAAAAAAGTTCTTAGTTTCACATCACTACAATCACAGTAACTAAGTAGATAATTAGCAAAAGAATATTGCTATAATTTTTTATTTCTTCAAAAACTTTGAGTAATTCTTGATTAAGAGTCACTAACAACAGACACTATAGATGTTAATATGAAATATACAACCAAGCTAACTAGTTCACAACAAACAATAAACTACAGGAATGAAAAGCAACATCTGAAGCACAGGTGTGCTGAAACCACCTACAAGTTCTTCAACAGCAGTCTGTGTCCAGTAACTGCTACTTCGACATCACAAACATGATCAACCTGTGGAAAAAAAGTGTGTTATGACAACATGGCATTTTTAAAAACTAAATCACTTCAACACAATATGACACACTAAGGTAATGTACGAGGTTAAGTCAATTATTAACCGCAATTTAGTTATATTTTTGTTTATTTTGGTAGTACTGTTGTTTTACGTTGATGACGCATGCTTTGTTTATTTGTTGTTATATATTTGCAACTTTCAAGCTGCTAGGTTAGTTTCATTATCGCTGCCGTGCTGTTAATCATGGCTGCTCTGCTGTCTATTTGCACCAAAGAAGAGCGAAGTCCAGTGATCCGTCTTTTCTGGTCAGAGGCGTATCAGGAGCTGAAATTCATCGAAGACTTTCGGTACCTCATGGGAACAGTGTTTTGCCACAGTGGAGTGTCTACGAATGGAATGAAAAATTCTGAAATGGTCGCTCAAGTGTTATGCATGATAAAGGAGCCGGATGTCCATTTACCATCACAAATGAAGAAAGCATTGAGTGTTCAAGTGAAATGATTTTCTAAGATAGACAATTAACTAATGACAAAGTGGCACATCATCTGCAAATTCGTTATTCTTCTGCCTACAAAATCATCCACAACAGACTTGGATTTCATAAAGTGTGTGCAAGATGGGTCCCAAAACAACTCACACAGTTGCATAAACAAATGCACTTGGACATCTGCAAAAAAGCATTTGGATCGCTATGGTAATGAAGGGGACAACCTCTCAGACAGCATGATTACTGGTGATGAAACATGGCTCCATCATTACGAGTTGGAGAGTAAAGCAGAGTACTAAATGGAAACATCCAAATTCACTGTGCAAGAAAAAGTTTAAGACCCAACCGTCTGCAGGAAAACTGATGCTTACAGTTTTTTGGGATGCGCAATGCCCAGAACTGGAACATTATGGGGAAAGGGGCACAACAATAAAAAGTGTAAGTTTCAGTGAGATGCTTACTGCCAGGCTAAAGCCTACAATTTGAAGGCAACGCCGAGGACTGCTATCAAAACATGTTGTGTTGTTGCACGACAATGCCCGTCCACATACTGCTGCCCTCACTGCTGAAATGCTCCAGAAACTCAAATTTGAAGTACTGGACCATTCTCCATATAGTCCTGATCTTGCCCTTTCTGACTACCATATTTACTCGAATCTAAGCCGCACTTTCTTCCGGTTTTTTGTAATCCAAAAAACCGCCTGAAGCTTAGAATTGAGTGCAAAGTAAGCAGAAGTTCTGAAAAATGTTGGTAGGTGCCGCCACAACTAACTTCTGCCATCGAATATATGTAGCACTACACAGGCATGCTTTGCAGACACAAAGATAAATACTGGCGCCAAAACCTCTGCGTCAGTAAAAAAATTAAAGGTGGAAGATGAGCTTTTTATCTCTGCCCTGAGTTTCGACCACTGCATTTTCATACATTATCCAACGAAGTAAACACAAATTCCGTATTGTTGATCTTCGAATGTAGCAGCATTTCAATGTACTACGAAAATCTGACTGGCAAGACTGTTTGGGATGTTTGTCAATATGGCCAACTCTACGTTCTGAATTTTTTCCTATCTGTGAGAAGAGATGGTTGCTAATAGGAACTTTTATGAACTGTGAATCACATGCAGTATTCACCATAAGAATAATACGAATATAAACATTTTGCCATGTATTGTTTCGTGTTTGCTGCTATCTCATTTAAATCCTGTCTGCCTAATAAACTACAAAACTAGAGTGAGACAACAGCAAACGCGGAAGAATATCATGTTTATATTCGTATTATTCTTATGCCTAACAGTGAAAGTGAGAAATGAAGCACGGCAATTGACTAGATTTTTAAATCTAAGATGGCTCTAATTTCTGTGCCTAATGTTGTGTACTAAAGAAGCATCTGCAAAGATTTTCAAACGGAGAAAAATTTTCGTTAAACTCTCGTTCAGAATTTCTATCATATGCAGTATATTATTTGGTTCTTATTGATCATTATCAAAGAAAGCAGCAGTGTAGGTAACAACAACCAGCAATCTCTTGCCATTGTTTCGCTAATGAGACGATTCCTCTCTCTCTCTCTCTCTCTCTCTCTCTCTCTCTCTCTCTCTCTCTCTCTTAATTAAAAGCGGCTGTAGTGTGCACAAAAGCAAGCCATGCCACGAGCAGCGACAGGCCGTAAACACTCGTTATCAGAATGCGACAAACAGTGCATGACACAGTACAGTAATGCATTTTCAGCTTAGAGTGACGTAAACACCTATAACAAAGAGAACGGCGCATATCAGATCAAAGAAAAATAAACAATCAATTCAAACCAGACGAAGCACGTGAAAAAGGAAGGGTACCCGTATCAATACGGATGGAGCGCCTGACGCATAGCAATTGCTACCTGGTAAAGCTTAACTGCTAAGCTTACGACTTGAACCAAACTACTGTAGCTGTATCATCATTCATTCGACCTAAGTCGTGTCTCATATTACAATGGACCAACTTTGTTTGGATTTGGAGGTGCGGCCTGAAACTTTTCTCTCCCCTCGAATTTCGAGTCTCAAATTTCAGGTGTGGCTTAGATTCGGGAAATTTTTTTTTCCTTGATTTAGAGTCTTATTTTTCAGGTGCGGCTTAAATTCGAGTAAATACAGTATCACTTGTTTGGCCCAATCAAACAGGCATTAAGGGGCCATCGATTTGCCTTGGATGATGTAGTGAAAGAATAAGAGCATTCCTGGCTCACAGTTCAACAGAGAACCTTTTTTTATGAGGGCATCAGGAAGCTTGTAAAACAAGGGACCAAGTGCGTTGAAACACAAGGACACTATGTCGAAAAATGATTATCTTGTAAGTTTCCTATTTGATTACAATAAAATTTTATAACTACTTTGCAGATAATAATTGATTACATAACCAGAAGAAAACAACTGAATCTCAAAATGGATGCATCAATGTCACACTTTTGCACAGAGACTTCATTTGTCTAATTGACCCAGACTATCACCATGCTGCTAGGATATAGGAAAACCACCAGAAAACCCCCCCCCCCCCCTCTCCACCAAGGTCGATGGAGATTTACCGATTTTTTAAATCCTTGTAGTGGTTGATTTGTGAGGGTATGCACTGATACGCTGTACTGGTACCTCTGATGAAACTAAAGACCTAAAATAACGTTTTAAGATGGTGGGGGGAGGGGGGGGGGGGTGGGGAATACGGTACTTGCCTCAGGAAGTGAAATATATAGACGGCACACACACACACACACACACACACACACACACACACACACACACACACACACACAAAGGTAAAATTGACAGTACCTAGCTCCTAGCTTTTGGTGCTAATAGTTCCTTGGATTGAAGAGTTCCTAGATAACAGAACGCAGCATGTCATTCTCAATAGAGAGAAGTCTTCCGAAGTAAGAGTGATTTCAGGTGTGCCACAGGGGAGTGTCGTAGGACTGTTGCTATTCACAATATACATAAATGACCTTGTGGATGACATCAGAAGCTCACTGAGGCTTTTTGCGGATGATGCTGTGGTATATCGAGAGGTTGTAACAATGGAAAATTGTACTGAAATGCAGGAGGATCTGCAGCGAATTGACAGATGGTGCAGGGAATGGCAATTGAATCTCAATGTAGACAAGCGTAATGTGCTGTGAATACATAGAAAGAAAGATCCCTTATCATTTAGCTACAATATAGCAGGTCAGCTACTGGAAGCAGTTAATTCCATAAATTATCTGGGAGTACGCATTAGGAGTGATTTAAAATGTGATGATCATATAAAGTTGATCGTCGGTAAAGCAGATGCCAGACTGAGATTCATTGGAAGAATTCTAAGGAAATTCAATCCAAAAACAAAGGAGGTAGGTTACAGTACGCTTGTTCGCCCACTGCTTGAATACTGCTCAGTAGTGTGGGATCCATACCAGATAGGGTTGATGGAAGAGATAGAGAAGATCCAACAGAGAGCACCGCACTTCATTACAGGATCATTTAGTAATCGCAAAAGTGTTACGGAGATGATAGATAAACTCCAGTGGACGATTCTGCAGGAGAGACGCTCAGTAGCTCGGTACGGGCTTTTGTTGAAGTTTCGAGAACATACCTTCACCGAGGACTCAAGCAGTATATTGCTCCCTCCTACGTATATCTCGCGAAGAGACCATGAGGATAAAATCAGAGAGATTAGAGCCCACACAGAGGGATACCGACAATCCTTCTTTCCACAAACAATACGAGGCTGGAATAGAAGGGAGAACCGATAGAGGTTTGGGCTTGTGGAGTATGGATGTAGATGTAAATGTAAGTGAGAAGAGAGTGACAGGCTGAGGAAGGCTGCAAGGGCACGACTAATCACTCAGACCCAGGGTAAGACGGACCCACCTATACTGAGAATTAGTGTAGAAAAGAATTCATCCTCACTACAGGTGGGTCCCATCGTCCTGGGCTGAGTGAACTGGCCTTCCCTTTTAACCACCTTCAACCTGTCCCCCTCTGCCCCCTGAGGATGGAACTATTACTGACAGTACAACACATTTTGCCTCCTGAAGTCAAGATCTGGTCAGCTACAAGTCTCAAATCATTACTTATCTCAGACGAATTTTCTTTTAATAAAAGCAAAATTAATGGAAAGACAAGGGGGGGAAGACTTGAATATTGCTGGCTGGGTGGAAAGAACCAAACAAATGGTGTACAGCATGTTCCCATCTGTGAAGTTCTCAGTAACTGGTATCAGAAGAATCCAGACAGCCCATCTGTCAAAATGGCTCCGAGATTACACACAAGCTCTATCGTGCAAAGCATACTCTTGATGTGGGTACTGTGTATTGCCTGTATATACACTGCATGACAAAAAAAGTGAAGCATCGAGAAGACATGGTCAGATGTCAGTCAATGTAACTTTGTAAAAGTTTTGTTACCAGGCCTCATAGGATGTATAAGGTGTGAACAGTGACAGGTGTTTGAGTGATCACTATGAAGGGCATGGAGATGTTTAGTACTCGTGCAAGACAGCATTATAAAAAACTGACAGAGTTTGAAAGTGCCTCATTGTGGGTCTTAATTTGGCTGGCTGGTCAAATTGTGCAATATCCAGTGTTGTGTGACATTCAGGTGTGACAGTGGACCGATGCCAGACAGCATCATCAAGGTTCCATTTGACTGCATCTGATCACCAGAAAGGAAGATGATCATAATGTAAACCAAGCATATCTGTGCCTGCTATCCCAAAACAAGTAATGCACTCCCTGGAACATTCCATGTCATTCCATTGTACTTGGAGAGAAACTAACAGCAACCAGGCTAGGGAATTCCCATCCAATGTGTAAAGGAATCATAGTTCTGCACTACCACAGCCCATATGGCAGCAACATGGGGAAAGGTTCAATTCTTTCAATGTTTTGGAGAGGCACAGTGACATTATTCCTGGCATAATGGTGTAGGAGGCAATGACTTCAGGGCACTGCTGGTAGTGATGACACAGCAGTATGTCATGGACATCCCGCATTCTCATGTGGCAGTACTTGGTGCCATTTTTCAACAGGACAATGCTCGTCCACACCTGCTACATGTCTCTCTGAACTGTCTGTGTTATGTTTAGGTACAGATCTGCCCCCAACAGAAAGTGTGGGATCAGCTCGGATGTCAACAAGGCAGATGTAGACTGTGACCATAATTGATTAGTTACGAAATGCAGATTCAAACTGAAGGAATTTCAGAAGGGTAGGAAATTAAGGACATGGGACATGGAAGTTAAAGGAATCAGAGTTTGTTTAGGGTTTGAGGGAGGCATAAGGCAATGTTGGGCTGAAACAGGGGAAAGGAATACAACAGAAGACAAATGACTAGCTTTGAGAGAGAAAATAGTGAAGGCAAGAGAAGATCACAAAGATAAAAAGACAAGGCCTTGGAGAAATTGCTGGATAACTCATATTATTGAACCTGAATGATGACAGGATAAAATATAAAAATGCATCAAATGAATCGGTGAAAAAGGAATAAAAAATTAGATTTACAGAAAGTGCAAAATGGCTGAACAGGAATGGATAGAGGACTCTGTCCCAGTGTTGGTATCCCCAGATGTCAGGCAGTTACGAAACATGTGGGTCAACTTGCTGAAAGAGTGGATACAACAGCTTCATCACCCTTGCCACCCAAATTGTTACATGCATCTAGGCCACCAACAGCACATGGCACAGTGATTTGTCGGCTCATACTGCTAAGTTGCTTGTAAATTTGACTTGATTTTATTATCGCTCAAATAACATCACATACCTTCAACCCCTGAAGTTTAATTTCATTTCCTCCCCCTCTGGGTGCTTCACTGTTTTTTGTCAGGCAATGTGTTATATAAAGATGCCCATTCACTCTTTTTACCAACTTGTTCATTTCCACAGCAATATGAAAGATTTAGCAGTAGTTGCGTTTATAAAATGAGGCATTTCCCAGGCAGTTCTCCCTTTGACAGACTATGGATTACTACTAACAGAAGTGGTGTAGGTAGTAAAGGGACAAGAATCAAAAGACAAGTAAACTAACTCAGAGGAGCATAGGGTCTGACTGCATACTCCAGACATATTTTTAATTAATCAGTTTTCTTGTTTTTTGCATTACGGAGGGACAGGGAATGGAATGGGGGGGCGGGGGGAGATCCATTCTATGTTGTGTAGGGAATAGAGTAGGTCAGATGGTCATTTCAGGGCACAACTTAGGAAAAAATCATAGCCCTGTTGATTAAGTTTGTTCAGGCATGACTGTCATTACTGATCCATCTAGCTTCCCATTTTACATACAGCTACTAATGTGAACAATACTGAATGCGTTTACCTGAAGTTGATAGCCTTCGCAGCCAGTAAACGGTTGCATTCTGCAGTGTCTGGCAATGGAAGTTGAACGTACGGACTTTCATTTTCCTGATCAGTAAACTCGAATTTGTGAATCTTGGGACTCACTTTCATGTCACCAAAAGGACCTCGCAATATTAAAAAGTGGGTGGTCAGAGGACATGCTGTCTTGGTTTTCAGGATCAGCTGCAGTTGAATACAAAACATCCATCAGCAGTAGCAAATAACTTTCTCGTAAAAAGATATTACTAAAGTAAAATAAACGGAAGAGTCAACCCACCTATAAAAATTACAATAATTTATCTTATCAAAAATTGTAAGAGTAAAGATATATATTGAATAGATATGATACCTACTTCTCCGGTGTGGACAAACCAAACAACTGTAAACAGAGATCAAAAAATGGAATGAAACTTTGTCTCTGTGAAACTTCTGTGGAGCTCTCGTCATGATATTAAGCAAAGAACAGGGATCTCCAAACTTATTTAATAACAGTTGTTTTAAAGAACTTTTGAATCTTTCTCCATGAATAACTTCATTTTTCAGAACACAACATAACAGCAGGAGAATTATCTTCACTGGTCAACATGCGGTTTATCATCACTCGTTTTAACTGAATAATTACAGTTTCTATGCTATGTGCATATTAACTGCAGTGCACGTTAGCCAATTTTGGCCCCAATTTCAGTAGTTTGCAAATAACTTTTTGAAAATTTAATAACCAATAGATTTGCTATGAGGTCTAGTTTGGAGCTCCCTGCTTCTTTTATGCTATATACATCTATTAGAAAAATCCATGCACTGTAATATAAAAGTTTATAACGTTACTAATGCTCAAAATTATCAAAGATTTTAAATTAATTTAAGTTTTTCTTCCAGTTAGCGGCAACACTTTCGAGTTATTGTATCCTCAGAGAATCTACTCGAATACATACCTAGAATCTGTAAGTACCTGAGGCCACCCAAGAGATAAGTGGACTTTCTCCAGAGTGAGCTCGTCTTCAACTCCCACTACCATCTTCTCTTCTCACATTTCCACCTTTTCCATCTGTTAATTATCTATTTCTTCCATCAATCTTCTTTAAACAGAGAAAATGATCTTCTTATGGAATGTCTATTACATGAAGCTTGCAATTGTTTGCACAATTTACACTATCCAGCAGTTCCCAAGCCAGGCTACGATGTCACGAATAAGAGGAACTGAAGCCTGGAAAGGAATTGTGAGCACAGTTCTGCAAGTTGATAAAAAGTGAATACCGGTACACACCGGCCTCCACTGATATCGACGCTGGTTACACGATTAAAAGGAATTAGGCACGACCCCCCTCCCCCCATCACAACGCAGATGACGTGCAGCAACAACGCTGGGAATGAAGGGAAAATTAACTTACCTGGCATTGCAAACCTGCGACCTGAAGATGCAGTCCCACATTACCTGATATGTCATATCCCTTTCGGAGCTCTGAGTTGGATCACGCTGGCTATTGTTAATGCGTGCCTTCACCACCCACTGGTTGTTGAGTGCTGAGAAACGGCTTGTCTCGTAGAACAACTTGTGTACAAACTCATCTGTTCGATACGGCTTCATCTGCAAATCTAAAAAGAATACAAAGGGAATATTGCATATAATCTTGGTTAGAAACACCAACAGATAAAACACAAATGAGCAGGAATAACTTACAAATTCAAATTTATTCTACACTTCTTAGTAGTTTATAGTAATTTAGTAAACCTAAGAAAGCTTGTCTAAATAATCCGTGCTACCACAATGTTGTTTTTATTGCAGTCTTTGATGCAGCTCTCCACACTAGTCTATCCTGTATAAGCCTTTTTATCTCTTAATAACTACTACAACCTACAGCCATCTGACCTGCATACTATAATCATACCTTGGTCTCCTCTGCACTTTTTGCCCAGCACAGTTCCCACCATTATCAAATTGATGAGTCCTTCATGCCTCAGGATGTTTCCTACCAACCAATCTCTTCTTATAGTCAAGCTGTGCCATAAATTTCTTCTCTCTCGCTGCCCCCTCCCCTTTCCAGTTCAATTCATTATACCTCCTCATTAGACACAAATCCCTCTAATCTTCAGAATTCTTCCATAACACCACAATTCAAAAGCTTGTATTCTCTTCTTGTCCGAATTGCTTACCATCCACATTTAACTTCCACACAATCTACACTCCACAAAATACCTTCCTTCAGAAAAGACGTACTACAACAAATTTATATTAGAGTACAACAAATTACTCTTCTTTCCTTGATGTAACCAGTCTGCATTTTATATCCTGTCTACTTTAGCTCCCATCAGTTATTTTGCTGTACAAAAAGCGAAACTCATCTAATAATTTTAATGTGTCACTTTCTACTAATTCCCTCAGCATCACTTGCTTTAATCTGACTACATTCCATTACCCTTGTTTTACTTTTATTAATATTCCTCTTATAACCTCATTTCAAAACACTACTCATTCCTTTCCTTTCCACTGCTCTTCCAAATCCTTTGCTGTCTCTGACAAAATTACAATATTATCAGGAAACCTCAAAGAGTTCATTTCCTCACCATGAACTTTAATTCCTTCTCCAAATTTTTCTTTGGTTTCCATTACGGCTTGCTCAGTGTCATATTCTTCTCTTAGTATCATAGCTCTATCTCATTCTCATCTACTACCTCTCCCTTTTTATAAGATCATCATCAAGTTCATTTCCCTTGTAGAGCCCCTCTACATATCCCCTTCCACTTTTCAGCTTTACCTTCTTTGTTTAGTACTTATTTGCCATCTGAACTCTTGATATTCATACAGTTGCTTTTCTTTTCTCCAAATGACTATTTTCCAATAGGTGGTATGTAAAGTTCCCCTGGCTGTGTGTGTTTCTACAGCCTTAGATCTGTCCTCTATCCATTCCTGTTCAGCCATTTTGCACTTTCTGTAAATCTAATTTTTTATTCCTTTTTCACTGATTCATTTACTGCATTTTTATATATTATCCTGTCATCATTCAGGTTCAATAATATGAGTTATCCAGCGATTTCTCCAAGGCCTTGTTTTTTTACCTTTGTGATCTTCTCCTGCCTTCCCTATTTTCTCTCTCAAAGCTAGTCATTTGTCTTCTGTTGTATTCCTTTCCCCCAGGCCATGCTCTCCCAATACTTTTCCTCGCCTTCCTTTAACAATTATTGAATTTCAGTCTTCCACCACAATTAAATTTTCTTCTCCCTTAACTTGCTGTTCATAGTAACTTACCGGCATTCCTGTTTTCTTACTCGTTATTAGATCTAATCCTGCAGTACTCCTTTTTGATTTTATGTTTATAAGTCTGTACTCATCTGATCAGAAGTCTTGTTCATCCTGCTGCAGCATTTCACTAATTCCCACTATAACTGCAGCCTATACATTTACCTTTTCAAATCTTCTAACATAACTAGTCATTAAAGGGATCTAACAATCCACACTCCAAACCATAGACTGCCTTTTTTGCTGACGATGATGTCCATTATAAATTCGCAATAATTGTATGCCTAAGATATTTGTTATACTATTGTTCCTTAGCACATAGAAAAGTTTATTACTAAACATGATGGCTGACGTAGTAAATAAATGCCCTCTCCACTTGCCTTCAGCAGCTGGATAGATTTGCTGTTTTCCCTAACCCATGTCCCTTTTGTACAATATTGGCCAACTTCCTTATTAAATATTGCTGCAGATGAGTCAACAGCAAATTTACAGAAAATTGACATCATTCTACCAAAAGATAGTGGTTGTTATCAACCTGTAGTAAATTGTATTTCAGATTCATTGCTGTATTTGAGATACTTCCTTTGTTAATCCCCTCTCTAACAATGTGCAGCACATTATCACTGTTTGAAATATGGCTGGTGCATGTAGAGAGATTAAATGTCCATGGTGGTCCCATGATGGTGATAGGCAAACCACATATAGAGAATGAGATTTTCACTCTGCAGCGGGGTGCGGAGTGTGCGCTGATATGAAACTTCCTGGCAGATTAAAACTGTGTGCCCGACCGAGACTCGAACTCGGGACCTTTGCCTTTCGTGGGCAAGCTAGTTTGGAAGGTAGGAGACGAGATACTGGCAGAAGTAGGGCTGTGAGTACCGGGCGTGAGTCGTGCTTCGGTAGCTCTGTTGGTAGAGCACTTGCCCGTGAAAGGCAAAGGTCCCGAGTTCGAGTCTCGGTCAGGCACACAGTTTTAATCTGCCAGGAAGTTTCAAACCACATATAATTTGACTGCACTTTTTCATGTTTCTAGCATAACTGACCTTTGATGTTCTGCATTATATTTTGACAACTGACCTTTAAGTATGTCTTACCACTTCATGAAAGTGACAGGTTACTACATGTGTCTTACCTTTGATGATGTTTGTCAGCTGCGCGTAGATATTTCATTAGGTAGTTGACAAATGCAAATATGCAAACTGTGTGAGAATTCGTTTGTACGTATATGTAACTGGGAGGTTACACGCTGTGTATGTACAAGATTGGGGTGACGGACAGCTGGTTCCTACCATACATCATTCGCTGGGTCGGTGGTTGAGCCATGCAGGTGCACCCCTTGTTGCATACATGCAGCACTCCAGAGAATTCTGAGGGTTGTGACAGTGAATGGAGACATTAGGGGTTCTAGGGAAGGGTGCTACTTATGTCGCTGTAGAGCTTCCCGACACACTTTAATTGCGTCAGCAACTTCTGGTGACCACAAAGGGACTGTCTTTCACCAGGGGCGCGCTAAAGAATGAGGGATCGCATTTTCCGCCGCAGAAACCATCGTTGTAGTGACCTGCTCAACGACAACATTGATGGCACCATGTGGGGGAGATTCAGCAGTGACAGCAGAGGTGAAGGCTTGCCAGTCTGCCTTGTTTAGAGCCCATCTGGGTAGGTGTCAGTGGGCACGATGCCAGGGGAGTGACAGGAAGATGGGGAAGTGCTCACTACCACACAGGTCATCAAGTGCTCTCCAGCTGATAGATGGGAGAAAGCCAGGACTGAAAACCGAGAGATCAATGGCCGAATATATGTCATGTACCACACTGAAATATGTGGAAGAACCTGTATTTAAGAGGCAGAGGTCGAGTTGTGACAGTAAATTTTCGACCTCTCTACCTCAGCCAATACATGGTGCCACCCCACAAGGAGTCTTACAAATTAAAATCTCCCAAAAGCAGGAAAGGTTTAGGGAGTTGATCAATCAGTGCAGCCAATACATTCAGGGGTACTGCACCATCTGGAGGAAGATTACATTGCACATAGTTATTTCCTGTGTCGTCCTTATCCTGACAGCCACAGCTTCAAGAGAGGTTTTAAGGGGCATAGGTTCACTACATACCGAGTTCAGGACATAGACACAAACTACACCTAAAACTCTATTATAGTCGCTACGGTTCCTGTAATATCCCTTACAGCCGCAGTGGGCAGGGGTCCGAATTGCCAGGAACCAGGTTTCCTGGAGGGCAATGCAGAAATTAGATGTAAAGCTTAACAGTTGCTGTAGCTCAGCCAAGTGGTGGAAAAAACCGCCCCCATTTCACTGGAGGATCTGCTGTCACTGTGAGTACCTGTGCGATCGACATACATTGTGTCTGAGGGCCCAGCGAGATCTAGGTCCTCAGTGGACACCAGAATCTCCACCTCATCCTCAGACACAGAGCTTGTATGTAGTGGTGGTGTGGGTGCCACTGCTGCGCCTTGGTTCTTGGGGGTCTTCTTCTGTTTAGTTTTCTCTCGCTGCTCCTTAGGTTTGTCCGGCTAGGAGGGCTTCACTGATTCAGTCTCAGGGATATAAAAGGACCGTGAAGCCCTACGACCAGCTACCTGTGGTTGCTTCAGCCACTGGCGGGTGTCAGCTTTGCCACTGGTAGGAACCTGGGAAGGGAGTGACCCAAGGGATCCCTTCCTGGCGAGAGGAGCTGAAGAAGACTTATGCTTCTCCTACTGAGAAGTGGGGACTGACGTCCCCGATGGTTTGGGGCAGGGGATGGGGGTTGCTAATGAAGTAGGTTGCGCAGGAGCAACAGAGAGGGAAGTGCCCCCACCGTTAAGGGGGCAGATGGAGTCTGACGGCTCTGAGAGCCGACCGTACACGGCGGAACAGAAAATTGTAAAACCTTTGTCGTAGCGGCAGCGTAGGTTGATGTCATATGCACAGGATGTAGCTTTTCATATTTTCTCCTAGCCTCAGTGGAGGTCAGTCGGTCCAGGGTCTTGTATTCCATTATTTTTCTTTCTTTCTGGAGAATCCTGCGGTCTGGCGAGCAAGGTGAATGGTGCTCTCTGCAGTTGACACAAATGGGAGGCAGGGCACAGGGAGTATGTGAAGGATGTCTACAATCCCGACAGGTTATGCTGGAAGTACAGCGGGAAAACATATGGCCGAACTTCCTGCACTTACAGCACTGCATCAGGGGAGGGATATATGGCTTTACGTTGCAGTGGTAAACCATCACCTCGACCTTCTCGGATTATGTGTCATCCTCAAAGGCCAAGATGAAGGCACAAGTGACAACCTGATTATCCCTCGGACCATATTTAAGCTCTTTTGAGGCGTGATGGTTACAGAAACATCCCCCAGCTTGTCACAGGCGAGTAGTGCCTGTGACTGGGCAGAGGATGTTGTTTTGATCAAGATCAACCCTGACCACATTTTGGACAAGCCCTCCACCTCCCCAAATTTGCCCTCTAAATGCTCCACAAAAAACTTAGGTTTCATTGACAAGAAAGATTCCCCATCAACTCTCGTACATATGTGGTACCAGGGTGAATAAGCTTTGCTGCCATCCCTAGCCTGGCATTACTCCCATGGTGTGGCCGGGGGGAGGGGACGATTTGGTGTAATATTTCTTAGCATTGAAGTTAGACCTCGATTGCTTAGAGGCTGCTGGTGTTTGACCACCAGCAAAAGATGACGTACTGCGCTTCATGGCATGTCATCCGCCCTGATGCCACCCACTCTGACCAGGGGCCTCCCCACAGGCACCACCCAGCCGCAGCAAAGGCCATCTGGCAGGATGGCCATTGCCAGGAGTCCTCTTGCTCCAGGGTGACGGGCATCTACTACTTGGCATATGTGGGGAGTTAACAGTGCAGGCATCAGCAGAGCAATCCCTGTGTGGTCAGGGGGTTACAACCAATAGGGTACACTGCGGCCCCACTACAACGTACTGGCTACCATGCTGGATATAAGGTGCAAACGAGCTAAGAAGTCCATTATCGTTGAAGTTGAAGTTCTCTAAGGTTATAGATACTGTGATAAGGAATAGTTGAGTTGGGGTTGGGTTGTTTGGGGGAGGAGACCAGACAGCGAGGTCATCGGTCTCATTGGATTAGGGAAGGACGGGAAATCGGTTGTGCCCTTACAAAGGAACCATCCCGGCATTTGCCTGGAGCGATTTAGGGAAATCACGGAAAACCTAAATCAGGATGGCCGGATACAGGATTGAACCGTCGTCCTCCCGAATGCAAGTCCAGTGTGCTAGCCACTGTGTCATCTCGCTTGGTATATTATCATTGACAGCGCAGAAAGTGATACTGCACAGAGGATGGAGGAAAGCGCACCCAGGATGGTGACATCGCCCAACAGCTGGAGAATGAGTGGAAGTGCAGATCCATCAACGTAGGATGCGAGAGGTCTCAGTGCATGATGGAAACTATGCACCACATAAGGCGCCCTTCCCCAGTTGGCTCACTCTTCGAGAAAATTTTGAAAATTAGAGATCAGACCCTACAGGGGATCATCACATAAAGGCCAAAACATGTGAGACTCCTTTTAGTCACCTCTTACGAAAGGCAGGAATACCTCGGGCCTATTCAAACCCCCAGACCTGCAGGGGGGCAGTTAGTAGACACTGAGGAACTGTTATCATGATTTGAACAAGTACAAACTTTCAGTTCAATGGATTTAACTGCTGGGTACTGGTAGATATCCCTACATGTGAACTCCAGACCTTTATCATCATTTTTGTTCGAAGGTAAGTCATACTGATTTGAAGTGCTTTCTTTTGGACTCCACATATCAGTAGCAGTGTTCAAACAGGCTGTTGACATATCTTTGGGCTTGGACCTGCTCCATGAATTGATTATGTATGAGAATGACATTTTGATGGTCTCCAAAAATCAGTGTGATCATTGCGCATTGTTGATAAAAACTTTAAAGAGATTATTAGAAAGGGAAACCACCATACAGTTAGGAAAAATCACATTTTGGTTGGGAAAACTGATACTTCTAGGACATTTGATGAGAGTGAACAGAATAAAACCTGACCCCAAAAGAATTAAAGTGCTCAAGCAGTGTCCCGAAACCTGCATGTAAAACAAATATGTGCGTTCCTAGTCCTAGTGGGATTTCATAGAAGTTTCATGAAACGGCAAGCAATGAATGATCCACATATCCTAACCTTACTGAAGCAAAGCTCAACATGTTTAATAATATAAAACATGCTTTAGTGAATGCTAAGGCTCTAGGTCACCCTCAAATGCACCAATCATTTAAATTAGTCTGTGATGTCTCAGAATATGGTCTGGGAGTGGGATTCTTTCAAGGGGCACAGAATCCCAAAGGAGGACAATATATATCTATAGCTTTTGCAAGCAGTCGCCTTAACAAGCATGAACACAGACACTGAAAAGGAAAGCTAGGTATGAGTTTCAGATGCTTATTTGGGGGTTGATGATTGTAGTTTGCATCAATCACCAATCATCATCTTTCCTAATGGACAGCAGACTGCTACATAGCAAGATTATGTGCTGGGTACTCTTCCTGCGGGAACTCCAAATACAAATAAATCGTGTAAAGGAGTCACAGAATGTAAACCTAATGCTCTATCCAGATTACCGTATTTACTCGAATCTAAGCCGCACTTTTTTTCCAGTTTTTGTAATCCAAAAAACCACCTGCGGCTTAGAATCGAGTGCAAAGCAAGTGGAAGTTTCTGAAAAATGTTGGTGGGTGCCGCCACAACTAACTTCTGCCGTCGAATATATGTAGCGCTACATACGCATGCTTTGTAGGCACAAAGATAAATACTGGCACCAAAACCGCTGCGTCATTAAATAAAAAAAAGTGGAAGACGAGCTTTTTTCTCCGCCCCGAGTTTCGACCACTGCATTTTCGTACATTATCCAACAAAGTAAATACAAATTCCGTATTGTTCATCTTCGAATGTAGCAGCAGCATTTCAATGTACTACGAAAATCCGACTGGCAAGACTGTTTGGGATGTTTGTCAATATGGCCAACTCGACATTCTGGATTTTTTCCTACCTGTGAGAAGAGATGGTTACTAATAGGAACTTTTATGAATTGTGAATCACATGCAGTATTCTCTTCACCATAAGAATAATACGAATATAAACATTTTACCACATATTGTTTCGTGTTTGCTGCTATCTCATTTAAATCCTGTCTGCCTAATAAACTACGAAACTAGAGTGAGACAATAGCAAACGCGGAAGAATATACATATCATGCCATCTTTATATTCGTATTATTCTTATGCCTAGTAGTGATACAGTCAGAAATGAAGTATGGCAATTGACTACATTTTTAAATCTAAGATGACTCTAATTTCTGTGCAGAATATAACGTACTAAAGAGGCGCCTGCAAAGACTTTCAAACGGAGAAAAATTTTCGCTAAACTGTTGTTCAGAACATCTATCATACGCAGTCTATTATTTGGTTCTTGTTAATCATTAGCAAAGAAAGCAGCAGTGTAAGTAACAACAAATACCAGTCTCTTGCCATTGTTTCGCTAATGAGACGATTCCTCTTCTTTTTTTTTTTTTTTTTTTTTTTTTTTTTTTTTTTTTAATTATAAGCGACGGTAGCGCGCACAAAAAGAAGCCATGCCGCGAGCGGCGACAGGCCGTAAACACGCACTATGAATGCAACAAACAATGCATGACACAGTACAGTAATGCATTTTCAGCTTAGAGTGACGTAAACACCTATAACAAAGAAAACGGCGCATATCAGATCAAAGAAAAATAAGCAATCAATTCAAACCAGACAAAGCACGTGAAAAAGGAATCGTACCCGTATAAATAAGGACGGAGCGCCTGACGCATAGCAATGGCTACCTGGCAAAGCTTAACTGCTAAGCTCACGACTCGAACCAAACTACTGTAGCTGTATCGTCATTCATTCGATCTAAATTGTGTCTCATATTACAATGGACCAACTTTGTTTCGATTTGGAGATGTGGCCTAAAACTTTTGTCTCCCCTTGAATTTCGAGTCTCAAATTTCAGGTGCGGCTTAGATTCGGGAAAATTTTTTTTCCTCGATTTCGAGTCTCGTTTTTCAGGTGTGGCTTAGATTTGAGTGCGGCTTAGATTCGAGTAAATATGGTATCCCTGGATTTGATGTGCCCAGAACAGGAGGTATTGGAGTGATATTCACAATCAATTTCCTCTCAGTTACACTAACAATGAAATACATTACTTAGTATGAAAGATAAAAGAAGCATTTCAAATGAATAAAGATGTTGGAGAGTTATTGGCAGCAAGCAAACCAGCTATTCTATCAGAAAAAGAAAAGGATAAATGGGTAGTGTACCAAGGGTCTCTGTTTTAGAGTGTCAACAAAGATCCAGCATTTTGGAAAATATGTATTCCTCAGGATGTTTGTTTGTTTTGCTTTAGGTCGCAAAAACAACTAAGGTCATTCACACCCATGTCAGACCTATACAACACGAAGATAAAAAAGGAGTTAAAAGCGACTGCATGTTAGGCTCAATCGACGGAAGGAAAGGCAGCTAAAAACAGGGACCTGGAGAAAGATCCATAAAATACACCAGAGAGACAACAGAGGTCCTGAACTAAAGACTGTTACAAAAAAGAAAAAAAAAAAAGGGTAAAGAGCAGTCGACAGCCCGTGCGTCGTTCACTAAAACGGCCAATAGCTCGGACGGCAAACATAAATTAGAACATAAAGTGGTTAAAAAAAAAGAGCATTCCATCAGGAAATGGTGAACTGTCAAAGGTTGAGAACACTGAGCACAAAGTGGTGTGGGATCACCACTTAATGAATGGGATGGCTAGAAAGACAGTGTCCAACACACAACATAGCTAAAATGATCTCCTTGCAGTGAGAGAACTGAGTGGAGGTTAGCCAAGTCACTAGAAGAGATTTAATTCCCCGGAACTTGTTCCCATGAAGGGAAGACCAGTGATGAAGCCTAAGTGACACCACCTGCTGATTGACGGTAACACAGAGATCATCGGAAGGAATGGAAGTACTAGTGGACCAATGAAGGAAGATTGCAGCCTTGGTAGCAGCATCTGCAGCCTTGTTTCCCATCAAAATGATGTGACCAGGGACCCACATAAATGTCAAAGTGGCTTCATCAAGAGTGAGCAAGTGAAAGCTTTCCTGGACCCATTGCACAAAGGGATGGATGGTGTACAGCCCACAGAGACTCTGAGGGGCACAGAGAGAGTTGGAGCAAATGTCACAATTGAAAAGTCTGTGTCACCAGATGTACTGCACGGCCTGATAGAGGGCGAAGAGCTCCGCTGAAAATACTAAGCTGTGTTCCAGGAGCCTATACCGAAAATCATTGGTGCCAATGATGAAGATACACTGGACACCACGGTCAGTCCGAGAGTCATAAGTGTACACAAATGTACTATTGCATAATTCCTTGCAAAGGTAGAGAAACTTGTGGCAATAGTGCAAGTCTGGAGTAGTGTTTTTAGGAAGTGAATGAAGTCCAAGGTGAACATGGGCTGCTGCACGAAGTCAAGGTGGTGAAGGGTTCACATCCATCAGGAATGTGGCAGGTAGCATGAAGTTAAACTGCCGGAGCAATAGCTGAAAGCAATCTCCAGGAGGTAACAGAGAAGACGGACACGCCCTGTACTGGCAGTCAAAGGAATCATCAAAAGAGGTGGCATAGGATGGGTGGCCAGGCATTGCATACAAACAGCATGGTCCAGAATGAAATTTTCACTCTGCAGCAGAGTGTGTGCTAATATGAAAATTTCATTCTGGAAACATCCCCCAGGCTGTGGCAAAGCCATGTCTCCGCTATATCCCTTCTTCCAGGAGTGCTAGTTCTGACAGGTAAGGACAGGGTGTGAGTCGTGCTTGGGTAGCTCTGTTGGTAGAGTACTTGCCCACGAAAGGCAAAGGTCCTGAGTTCGAGTCTCGGTCCGGCACAGTTTTAATCTGTCAGGAAGTTTCAAACAGCATGTGTGTCTGCTGTGTAGAACATCACTTTGGTACAACAGTGGTAGTTCTGTCGCTTCTGCATACAGACTCCCAAACAAGCTAGTGTAAAAGGCACCAGTGGCCATACGGATGCCACGATGGTGTATTGCATTGAGACAGCATAAGACGGATAGATGTTGCAGATGCTTAAATGAAACACCAATAGTGTAGTTTCAAATGGACAAGGGACCAGTATAAACAGAGGTGGGTCATCTGGTCTGCTGTAGGACAATGAGTGACTGCGTACAGTGGGCGGCAAAGTAAGACACGTGGGAGGCCCAAGAAAGTTTCCTGTCAAGCATGAGCCCCAGGAACTTCACAGCTTCAACAAATGGAAGAGCAGCAGGGCCAAGATAAAAAGACAGTGGAAGAAACCCAATGTGCTCCACAAATTAATACAAATGGTTTAGTCAGTGGAAAAGCAAAAGCCACTGTCAATGCTCCACGAGTAAAGATGATTGAGACAATGCTGTAGACACCACTCAAGGAGACACGTCCATGGAGAACTGCAACAGATTGCAAAACCATCAACAAAAAGGTCAACTGCAGAATGGCTCATTCAAAATCCACATTGTAGAGTGGTTAGCAAACTGAAAGACTAGCTGGGCACGAATGATATGTTCCATCACCTTGCAGACACAACTGGTGAGTGAAATGGGGTGGTAGCTAGAAGGAAAGTGTTGGTCCTTACCAGCCTTAGGTATGGATATGACAGTGGCTTCATGCCAGCATCTGGTAAACATGCCGTCTGCCCAGATGCGACTGTACATATGAAGAAGAAAGTGCTTGCCTGCGAAAAAAAGGTGCTGCAACTTCTGTCTGTGAACATCTTGTAGCCCTGGCGCAGAGGTTCAGGATGAAGTGAGAGCATGATCTAGCTCTCTCATAGTGAAAGCAGTGCTGTAGTACTCACGATTCTGAGAAGAGAAGGGTATCATGGGAGCCTCCTCCACTTGTTTCCAATGGAGGAAGGCAGAATGATAGTGGGTAGAGCTCAAAATCTTTGCAAAACAGCGGCCCAAGGTGTTGGAGATAGCAATAGGATCCACTATAACATCAACTGCTATGGACAGGCCAGAAACTGGAGAATGGACCTTGGTCCCAGAGAGCAACTGGATGTTGACCCACATGATGGAAGAGGGAGTGGAATCATTGAAAGAACAACTAAATGAAATCCAGCTAGCTTTGTTGCTGTCTCGAAGAACGTGATGACACTGTATATGCAACTGTTTACAACGAATAGAGTTTGCCATCATAGGATGACAATTAGAAATGCTGAGATCATGTCTCTGCAAGCAAATTGCATCGCGGAACGCCTCTGTCCACCGAAGCACAGGCACATGGCACAGTAAAGATGAAGTGCGAGGAATGGAACATTCTGTGGTGGTAAGGATAACATTCGTAAAGTATTCTACCTGGTCATCACAATTTGGGAAATGTTCATCGAAAGTCATCAGAGAGAACTCCAGTCGCCCTTATAAAGCTGCCATTTGGCTGTGCACGTAGGTGGGGTATGAGTCAGCAAATGGAGTGCACCGGAAATGGTCGCTCAAGTATGTGTCAAAGAGAATAGACCACTCGAGACGACGGGCGAGCTGGGCTGTGCAGAAGAAGTCCAAATGGTAATAAGTACATGCGGAGTCTGAAAGTATGCAGAGTCCAGGTGGTTGGTGGTGTGTACTGGCAACACAGAGATCTGCTGAGTGAGGGTATCACGTGGCAACACCATTGGAGAGGATCTCAGAGTTGGTGAAGGAAAAGACCAATTGCCTCTCTTTGATTTTTTGGAGCATGTGCAGGTGGCAGATGACAATTCAGATGTTTGTTGGCTTGAGGGATGAAAGAAGTAATTTGTAATTTGAAAAGGTAACAGCCCAGGCAATCACTCCTCCCTGGGTGTGGCCTGTACCAGAGGGTACATGCAAACCCTACCTGTCGAACCAGGACTGGGAATTATGCGTTACCCAGTCAATGGTTACATGTCAGACGCATAAGCCAGCCTTCAGGGAGACAGAAGGAGGAAGAAGAAAAAGAGGAAAATGTTGTGTAATGATTTGTGTCAAAAGGTACAAGAAATGTTGGGTACCATAAAGCTATATCCTGTAATACATAAAGCATCATATGACCTCACAAAGGCAGACTTCTATGGTCCTTTACTACAGGGCAGAGATGGCATGGTTCATATTTTAGTCTTATTACAGTGCTTGTCAAAATCCATTAAACGGTGTCCTATAAAATCAGCCAATACTAATACAGCAATCAATTGCTTGAGGGACTATATTTTGAGGATGTGAGTAAACCAAACTGTTTACTCATCGACAATGATCGCAATTTGTAAGCCATAACTTTAAAGAGCTTTTAGTGTGGGAAGATGTGAAGCATTTCACTATTTTAAAATATCATCCACAATTGAATCCCTCTAAATGGGCAATGAAAGAAATTGGGAACTACATCATATGTCTTGTTCAGAGAAGCATACTACTTGGGCTCAGTTAATAGCAGAATTTCTAGTTGTGTTAAATGAACTTCCCCATTTATCAACAGGCTTATCATCTGTGGAAGTGTTGGATAAGAAATTCTTTGACAAACAGTTACTGAAGTGTTTCAGTTGGCTCTACAGTCCAGCAAGAGGTGAAATGTATATTACTACAATATGGAAAGACACTTAAGAAAACAAGCAGAACAACAGTACCAGAGTTTAAAGTACATGGCAGTGTTGAAAAGAGTGTACCACCCAAACTCAAATCTTAAAGAGAAACAAGTACATTTTTCCACTGCTATGGAGGCCCATATGAAATAGTTGATTGCTGCATCTAAAAGCAGTATTCCTCTTGTACCCATCATGTGGTAAAGAAGGGTCTTTACAATGTACACGTGTTAAAGAAATATATCGCCTAAAAGTGACAAGTTAATTGTTACATTGCTTCTACACTTCTGTTTCTGCATAACAACTTCCTATCCCTCTCTCTATCCTGTTAACTGCATTTTATATCTACTTTGACTATCTGATAACAGTTTTAGGTTAAGCACATGCAGGAGCAAAAAAGTTGTAATAATAAAGACGAATATTGAGAAACCATCATACGGGCAGGGGAGGAAGGGGCAGGGGGGGGGGGGGATGAGGTGACAGGCTGACTTTAAGTGTGAAATTACACCACATGCCACATACTACGCTATGCAATAATAATAGATAAGCTTTAAGCTAGCAAGTAGTGAAAATAATGTATGCTATGAGTATTATGGCCTGCCAAACACAGACGCAGTATATGTTTACAGAGCAAACTGCAAGCAAAGCTCCTGAATAACATATGCAGGTACAACCAGAGCACAGCATTAGAGATTGGTACCTTGATTACCTAACATCAGTGAGTCTAGCTAGCTACAGGGTGTAAACGCCCCGGCAAATTTGGAAAAAAAAAAAAAAAAAAAAAAAAAAAAAAAATCGGGAAATATTTTCATCTGAGAGAAAACTGGGGGAAAAACCCAGGAATTTTTTAAATTCCGAGAATTTTTTATTAACTTACTTTTGAGTTAAATTTATGTAATTTTGACTGGTAAGGACTTGTATTCTAACAAAGAATTTTACTTTAGGCCGTTATTGTAGAATAATACTCCAGCAATAAAACATATATGAGATAGAAACAAGTGCACATAAGTGTTCACTGACAGCGATATGTGTCAAAGGCTTCAGGACGAAGGCTATGCAATACTTCACAACAAATGAATTAAATGAGCATGATGTCACAAAAGTTTACATTTCTAACAAGTCACAGGAAAATATTCCAAATGGTGGTTTGAGAAGCGTTACTTTCAAAGTAAATTTCCTTTTACACAACATTAATTATGTTATGTGCGAAAATGTGCAATGAATTTCTTAAATCACAGAGTGACTGACTCTAAAGCAAAACTCAAGGCTTTGAGGACCAGCTGCTTACAAGAATTTCGGGTCCAGAAGACATGAAATTTGTATCATCATTTAAAAATTTATTGGCATATTCGTGTTTGAGACATCTTAAAGGATAACACTCGCAAAAGAAGCTATACTACAAGTATATTAATTGCAAGATAATGTGAGGTGAGCTGTGACATGCTGAGAAAAGCACACTGCAATCTGGACTTCAGTGCTTCAGAAACTAACATGCTGTGTTTGGTGGAATTTGTATTTATACTTGCGTATCACAAAAATTTGCAGTGTACATGTTGCTGCACATCAAAAATCTTTCCAAAATGTGTTATTTTTTTGCTGAGTTTTGTTTCCTAAAGTGCCGGAAAGTGGCGTATAAAACCTTTACCACTCAAGGCATTGATACGTTTTACAGTTCCGCAGGATATTTTCACCCAGGAAAATGTGTATTTTTATCCGGGAGTTCTTTTTCCTTGTCCGAGTGTACATCCTGAGCAAAAATGGGAGCAAATAAATAGTGATAAGAACAACAAGTGTAATAATTATTGTGCAAGTTTGTGCTATTAGCAATGCCAGATTTGACGAGAGGAGTGGAGGGAGATAACTTATGGGCACGGAAAGTACTGGCATGCTTACAGCCAGAGAACAAGAATGACACTGAAGCAAGTATGAGGTCAGCACTCCAAAGAATTATGAGGGTCATGATAATGACTGACGACATCAAGGACAGTCAAAACATTCATTCTGTCCGTATCCTACGAGATGAAAAGACTGTTCTATTAATGTACTGAATGCTGATGTTTAACGACAACAAAGCATTATAAGAAGTGTTTCCGATTGTAATATTTGAGTCAATATATGAAGTTTTATGAAGAAGTAATCTCTTTCATTTCACAGAATTGAGAGAGAGTTTGGATTTGTGAGCTTTCAGCATCAAGATTTCTGCCAGTGGTGACAAAGCCAGATGACAAAAGCATGCAAGGCACATAAAAACAAGAAGATGAAAAGGGATCTTGGGTGACAGCATGATTGTTCTTGTATCTTCCAACTTAAATTCCGAATCTAACTGCATATTAACTGAGGCAGAACTAAGGAGACATTTCAACTTTTTTGTCTCCCTCAGGTGCTTCAAGCAATGGTCTTAAGAGTGCTTGGAGTCCCAGAAGAAAACTGTTGTTGTTGTTGTTGTGGCCTTCAGTCCAGAGACTGGTTTGATGCAGCTCTCCATGCTACTCTATCCTGTGCAAGCTTCTTCATCTCCCAGTACTTACTGCAACCTACATCCTTCTGAATCTGTTTAGTGTATTCATCTCTTGGTCTCCCTCTATGATTTTTACTCTCCACACTGCCCTCCAATACTAAATTGGTGATCCCTTGATGTCTCAGAATATCTCCTACCAAGTGATCCCTTCTCCTACTCCAGTTCTGCCACAAATTTCTCTTCTCCCCAATTCTATTCAATTCCTCCTCATTAGTTATGTGATCTACCCATCTAATCTTCAGCATTCTTCTGTAGCACCACATTTCGAAAGCTTCTATTCTCATCTTGTCTAAACTATTTATCGTCCAGTTTCACTTCCATACATGGCTACACTCCATACAAATACTTTCAGAAACGACTTCCTGACACTTAAATCTATACTCGATGTTAACAAATTTCTGTTCTTCAGAAACGCTTTCCTTGCCATTGCCAGTCCACATTTTATATCCTCTCTACTTCGACCATCATCAGTTATTTTGCTCCCCACATAGCATAACTCCTTTACTACTTTAAGTGTCTCATTTCCTAATCTAATTTCCTCAGCATCATTCAATTTAATTCCACTACATTCCATTGTCATTATTTTGCTTTTGTTGATGTTCATCTTATATCCTCCTTTCAAGACACTGTCCACTCCATTCAACTGCTCTTCCAGGTCCTTTGCTGTCTCTGACAGAATTACAATGTCATGAAGAAGATAAAATGATTTAATTTTACACACATTTTAACAACTCGTGAAGATAACTACCAGTTGTTAAAATGTGTGTAAAATTAAATCATCAACTCTGCCAGAAACAGAAAATATACCTTCAGTTAAAAGAAAACTTTATAATATACACATATAGAATTTATTTTCATATGTGAACATATGAAATACTTACACAAACATTTTTAGTGATTTTTCAACATGGGAGAAGGATATACTAAAGAAGTATGAAGGCTCAAGAGCACTTAGCATGTTACAAAGAGAGCTTTAAAAATATCCAGATTTTTCATTAAGACATGTCTGATGATAGGTATGAAGAGTAAATGAAGTTCATCATTTCTGATGAGTTAAAATTATGTGCTAAATTGGGACTCTCAACTCCCATCTCTACCCCACAGAGCAGCAAACTACCAATCACACTATTTGTGCATACCTCACAGACTGACCCAGTTTTAACTTCTCAAATATCTTCACCCTCCATAACTTCCTAGCTTACTTAAATAAAATTTTGGCTTATTTAATCAGTGTTAAACATAGCAGTTTTCAAAAAAAACCTAGCAATGTTATAAATACCTCTCAATATTTATTCATTTATTTTGATAAACTACAAAACTAAGATTGTACTACATGTCTGTACATACCTGTTAATGTTTTCATTTTTTGAAGTGTTTCAGATTTTATTATTACAGTAGTGAAGTTCTTGATCCTGAATATTGTGACACAGTTATGTTGTGTGAAATTAATTAGTTCAGGAGATATCATGATTTGAAGGTCCCTACGCAAAAATCTAAAACACAAAATTTAATCTTTAGGACCAACTAACTATACAGTTCTGTAAACCTATTTTAAAAGTTATAATAACTAAGATCCAATTTTGGACAACACTCAGTCGTATACTGCACCGCATTTCTGAAATCTGTTCTGGTACTCCTGCAGCCCAAAATTTGCCCAGCATAATGATGTTTTTAAATTTGCCACACTTGTTATTTTAAGCTGATGTATTTTAGGGGACATATTCTAAATTTACGGCAGAAAGCAAGGGGAAACTACAGCTGTAATTTTTCCCAAGGCATACAGCTTTACTGTATGGTTAAATGATGATGGTGTCCTCTTGGGTAAAATATTCCGGAGGTAAAATAGTTCCCCATTTGGGTCTCCGGGCGGGGACTACTCAAGAGGACGTTGTTTATCAGGAGAAAGAAAACTGGTGTTCTACGGATCGGAGCATGGAATGTCAGATCCCTTAATCGGGCAGGTAGGTTAGAAAATCTAAAAAGGGAAATGGATAGGTTAAAGTTAGATATAGTGGGAATTAGAGAAGTTCAGTGGCAAAAGGAACAAGACTTTTGGTCAGGTGAATACAGGGTTATAAATACAAAATCAAATAGGGGTAATGCAGGAGTAGGTTTAATAATGAATAAAAAATGGGATTGCGGGTAAGCTATTACAAACAGCATAGTGAACGCATTATTGTGGCCAAGATAGACACAAAGCCCATGCCTCCTACAGAAGTACAAGTTGATATGCCAACTAGCTCTGCAGATGATGATGATGAAATTGATGAAATGTATGATGAGATAAAAGAAATTATTCAAGTAGTGAAGGGAGACGAAAATTTAATAGTCATGGGTGACTGGAATTCGAGAGTAGGAAAAGGGAGAGAAGGAAACATAGTAGGTGAATATGGATTGAGGGTAAGAAATGAAAGAGGAAGCCGTCTGGTAAAATTTTGCACAGAGCATGACTTAACCATAGCTAAAACTTGGTTCAAGAATCATAAAAGAAGGTTGTATACATGGAAGAATCCTGGAGATACTAAAAGGTATCAGATAGATTATATAATGGTAAGACAGAGATTTAGGAACCAGGTTTTAAATTGTAAGACATTTCCAGGGGCAGATGTGGACTCGGACCACAATCTATTGGTTATGACCTGTAGATTAAAACTGAAGAAACTGCAAAAAGGTGGGAATTTAAGGAGATGGGACCTGGATAAACTGAAAGAACCAGAGGTTGTACAGAGTTTCAGGGAGAGCATAAGAGAACAATTGACAGGAATGGGGGAAAGAAATACAGTAGAAGAAGAATGGGTAGCTCTGGGGGCTGAAGTAGTGAAGGCAGCAGAGGATGAAGTAGGTAAAAAGACGAGGGCTAGTAGAAATCCTTGGGTAACAGAAGAAATATTGAATTTAATTGATGAAAGGAGAAAATATAAAAATGCAGTAAATGAAGCAGGCAAAAGAGGAATACAAACATCTCAAAAATGTGATCGACGGGGAGGGCAAAATGGCTAAGCAGGGATGCCTAGAGGACAAATGTAAGGATGTAGAGGCTTATCTCACTAGGGGCAAGATAGATACTGCCTACAGGAAAATTAAAGAGACCTTTGGAGAAAAGAGAGCCACTTGTATGTATATCAAAGATCTCAGATGGAAACCCAGTTCTAAGCAAAGAAGGGAAAGCAGAAGGGTGGGAGGAGTATATAGAGGGTCTATACAAGGGTGACGTACTCGAGGACAATATTATGGAAATGGAAGAGGATATAGATGTAGATGAAGATGAAATGGGAGACACAATACTGCATGAAGAGTTTGACAGAGCACTGAAAAACCTGAGTCGAAACACAGCCCAGGAGTAGACAACATTCCATTAGAACTACTTACGGCCTTGGGAGAGCCAGTCCTGACAAAACTCTACCATCTGGTGAGCAAGATGTATGAGACAGGCACAATACCCTTAGACTTCCAGAAGAATATAATTCTTCCAATCCCAAAGAAAGCAAGTGTTGACAGATGTGAAAATTACCAAACTATCAGTTTAATACGTCACAGCTGCAAAATACTAACGCGAATTCTTTACAGACGAATGGAAAAACTGGTAGAAGCCGAACTCGGGGAAGATCAGTTTTGATGCCGTAGAAATGTTGGAACATGTGAGGCAATACTGACCTTATGACTTATCTTAGAAGAAAGATTAAGGAAAGGCAAGCCTACATTTCTAGCATTTGTAGATTTAGAGAAATCTTAAGATACAGGGAGCGAAAGGCTATTTACAATTTATACACAAACCAGATGGCAGTTATAAGAGTCGAGGGGCACGAAAGGGAAGCAGTGGTTTGGAAGGGAGTGAGACAGGGTTGTAGCCTCTTCCCGATGTTATTCAATCTGTATATTGAGCAAGCAGTAAAGGAAGCAAAAGAAAAATTTGGAGTAGGTATTAAAATCCATGGAGAAGAAATAAAAACTTTGAGGTTCGCCAATGACATTGTAATTCTCTCAGAGACAG
The DNA here is from genome assembly GCF_021461385.2 of Schistocerca piceifrons. Lineage (NCBI taxonomy): Eukaryota > Metazoa > Arthropoda > Insecta > Orthoptera > Acrididae > Schistocerca > Schistocerca piceifrons. The sequence continues at coordinate 191,240,308 of NC_060142.1, read as the reverse complement.
CAAAGGAATTGGAAGAGCAGTTAAACGGAATGGACAGTGTCTTGAAAGGAGGATATAAGATGAACATCAACAAAAGCAAAATGAGGATAATGGAATGTAGTCGAATTCAGTCAGATGATGCTGAGGGAATTAGATTAGGAAATGAGACACTTAAAGTAGTAAAGGAGTTTTGCTATTTGGGGAGCAAAGTAACTGATGATGGTTGAAGTAGAGAGGATATAAAATGTAGACTGGTAATGGCAAGAAAAGTGTTTCTGAAGAAGAGAAATTTGTTAACATCGAGTATAGATTTAAGTGCCAGGAAGTCGTTTCTGAAAGTATTTGTATGGAGTGTAGCCATGTATGGAAGTGAAACATGGACGATAAATAGTTTGGACAAAAAGAGAATAGAAGCTTTCGAAATGTGGTGCTACAGAAGAATGCTGAAGATTAGATGGGTAGATCACATAACTAATGAGGAGGTATTGAGTAGAATTGGAGAGAAGAGAAATTTGTGGCACAACTTGACAAGAAGAAGGGACCGGTTGGTAGGACATGTTCTGAGGCATCAGGGGATCACAAATTTAGCATTAGAGGGCAGTGTGGAGGTTAGAAATCGTAGAGGGAGAACAAGAGATGACTACACTAAGTAGATTCAGAAGGATGTAGGTTGCAGTAGGTACTGGGAGATGAAGAAGCTTGCACAGGATAGAGTAGCATGGAGAGCTGCATCAAACCAGTCTCAGGAGTGAAGACACAACAACATTCTTAATTTAAACTTGCTGCTGTGTTGAAATTTGGGGTAACATGATTGTGAATGAACTTGAGATGTCAAAAAAGTTATGCCTAGGTTTACAGCAAATACTACAATACAAATCACTTTACACATGAAATTATTAGATTTGAAAGTCTGGTATGACTGACTTCACAGGTTCACTTTTTGACATCATTATTCAATGTACCAGTTACCTATAATTGATGAATAACATGAAGTTGTTAATTGCTGCTAGTAGTGAAAAACTGCGGTAATAAGAGAAATGTCTCAATGGAAGGGAATTGCTTGTAGAAAACTTATACAGAACTTAATATTCCAATTCATAGCTGTACACTTGTTGTATACTATAACATTGTTTTTTACCTTGCTTGACATTATGCAACCAGGAAAAATATATTTCTCTACCACATCATAGATTCCCTATCAAAATTGTAGCAGGAAATACAATGATGGCTCCTTTCTCTTCATGTATATTTTGACTGCTGTTTGTTTTTTTAACATTGCACAGTAACTGCTTATACTGTGCTCCACTTTTATCAGAGCAATGGCCTGAGCCATCCTACTTAATACAAACAATTCCTTCCAATTCTTTCTTTTTTCTTTCAGTTCATCACCAAAAATGATACTTGCATAGAACCTATCTGTGATCTGCAGTTCTCTCCAACCACCAGTATTTTGTTCATCATATATTACTTCACTGTGCTCACTACTGTAATCATTCACAAGAATCAGCATCATTTTGCCTAGATCATTTTTCCCCCAGCATGTCACATCACTCAAACTATGAAGTTTCTCAATGAGCACACATTGATGTAAACACCACGTCACTGATGACAGTTTTCCAGTCACTGCAAAACAGTAATAAAACTGACATGCTCATGTTAGAAATAAAGCACATCTAGTGGTATTCTCGAAAATCTACGGTAAATAAATGGTACATGAATTCAGTATCACAACAACAAAGTGCTTGCACCATGGTACGAAGATTTTAGGCACGAGAGTTCTAGGGGCAAGAGGGGAATGAGAGGGATGGGGGCGGCGGCAGCTGCAGTAGCAGAACCACATCTGTAAAATTAAGAAGCCCCTCTGGATGGGACATGGGACCGCAGAGCATTAAAGATGCATAGTGCATGACTGACTCCAAAATTTGTTCTACTTATGAACTGATGAATGCTTACACCAATCTGGATACAATATACAAGTTAAATTATGTACCTTGAAAGCTGATTTTTTCGCAGGACAGGAGATCAAAGATACTGTCATACAGTCTTTTCTCTTCCTCACGTTTCTGGTCAATATCTTGGAGGGCGTCCATAACTTCTGCTCCTGAGCGATGTGGGTGAGTGCAAGTCGCCTCATGTGAGCTCTCTTCATGAAATGGACCTCGCCAAGGGCAACCTATGCGACTGTACTTGCAATTTGTGATTCTGAAACAGGCAGATATATCTAACTTTTTCTTTTCAATTATTGACATTTCAAGAGTAATACTGATAAATCAACTGTCACAGAACTTTAAAATACGCAAAATCGAATGATAGGAACACAGATAAAATTATGTTTATGTTCTTGGAAGGAAATAAAATACAAACTGCTAAAATACTGCCTACTGCAACTGATGTACTCCTGAGATCAAATTCCAGCTGGTCATTACATTATAGCATCAACCTAACTTTGTTCTTTATTGTAATAAATAAATACATCACTATCATGTGGTTGGTTTTACAAGCTACTGAATGTGAGTTCCAACTTTAATCTCTCCTAACGATGCAATCGTCTCCTTATCAAAGTTACAGTAAGCAAGGAGAGTTACAGAGGGGCAAATAAAATCTCCAGAATGTAGGCACTCTACAGCAGGGAGTTCATGGTTTTGAAACATCATGGAAGATTAAAACTGTGTTAGATGGGATTCAAACAAAGAAAATTAGCTTTTATGAGCAATGCTCACACTGATCTCAGCAACTGAACTATCTGGACATACTCATGAAACATACTCCCAGTTTTACTTCTGCTGGAGAAGAGGCAATGCCAGAAAAGAAGCTGTGGGGTTGGGTTCTACCTCAATAGCTCAGTTGAGAGCATTACCTGTGAGTCATAGTTTTCCTGGTTGAAGTCTCTGTCTGCACACAGTTTTAATCAGTCAGAAAGTCATAAAAACTCATTGTTGTCTAATCGGCAGGCTTACTTGTCACCCTTGTTGTATGAAACTGATCACAAAATTATTTTTTCAAGACTCTCATGGTAGAAAGACTATGTGATAAACACACTAGAAGCTGAATGTTGTTATGAGAAATGGAAAGATCCACTCCACTATCATATCATGGAGATAGTCCGTGACAACAGCTAGTGACTAACTTGCAAGTTCACTTGAAATCCAAAGATGTTGTTATGCTCTTAGATTAATCAATATATCTGAGAACTAAGTTTCTGGTGTTGCATTAGCATTTCGCTTTGAATATCGGTAAAGTGGAACTACATTTAAAAATGGAAAAAAACACTGCATTGCCAGCAGCCATCCCAGCGAGACCCACTGGGGACTGGCCAGCACCATGAGCTGCATCATCACCAGTGCTGTCACTGTAGCAGTGATGGACAAAATACAGGAAATTCTGGAGATGATCATGAGCATGGTCTGTCCTCAATAAACTGAGGCTAAAGCACATTTACTTGAACAGAAGATGATCAAGAAATGTGACGAGCTGGAATGACAGCATATATACATTAATCTCAGACTGTTCAGGACTCCAGGGAAAAGCAGAAAGAACATAAAGGAGTAGTGATGACTCTTAAATATAGACAACCTTCTACATGAATATTAATCAGTTTTCTGCACACACAGCATCACAACATCTGCTTTCATAAAAGTAACAGATGACCTGAAGCTTACCACGGATAGACAAGAGAACTATCATTTGACTCTTACACTTCAGCAAAGCATTTGACATTGTTGACTTAGAAATTTTATTTGCTACACTTGACAATCTAAATTTCTCTCCCAGTTCAATGCAACAGTTTCACTCATAGCTGACACATCAGTAGCAATGCATCATGTCCAGTACCATAAAGTCAGATTGTTTGGTAAAATACTTAACTTGACAAGCAGTATTTAGTAATACTTTATTCATGGCCATATCATAAAATGAAACTGGTACAGAAGCAAAGAAGAAATTTTATGAAATATTGTAATTATTTAGCTCAAGGCATATGTCCTAAACATTATATCCAAGATAAATAATAATAATTTTAATAAGTAATCTATGTTATGCTGCTAAAGCTTCCATTCAGCCTAACTTTTTTTAATTTTTTTTAAAATTTTAATACGTGGTTTTGTTCTTATACAGCGTGAGACAAATAAAAGTGGCCCAGACGAGTGGATATGACTGGACATGAATGTATGCACATAACCACACCCTGTGGTGTGCACACCACATGTATGTCTGCCACTTGATCCACTCCAGTTCAGAGCATAGTGTGGGCTATGCCAGTATCAGTGGAGCACTCAATGGTACTCACAGTGGAGCAGCAGGTGTTTGTAATGCAAAGTTATGTGGCAACAAAGCCATGGAAATGGTGTGGTCAGTTGTTTGCTGGGAAGTGTAATAGTGTCAAAATGCCAGCAAAGAGTGCCATGCAAAGCTTAGTCCAAAAACAGCTTCAAATAAAATCTGTTTTGAAAAAAAAATCAAAAAACAACCTGAAACATGCCTGCACATTGGACATTGTGGCTGTGGTTTACCAGAAAATGCTTCAGACTCCTACCAAATCAATCTGACACCTGTCGCAAGAGACCGGCATATCACATCTATCATGCAGACGAATACTCCACCTAGACCTGCATGTGCATTCCTACCGTGCATTTGTCATTCATGCATTAAAATCAGCAGATGCTGTTCATTGAAATAACAACGAACGTCTTGGATGTGTATCTATTTTTTATATCTGATAAAGCCTGGTTCCACCTGAGTGGTTACGTCAACTCACAGAATCACAGGTTCTGGGTAGCGGAGAATCCATATAACCTCCACAAAACACCATTGCATAATCAAAGGGTTGGGGTTTGGTGTGCAATGTCTGCACACAGCATTATTGGTCCCATCTTCTTTCACCAGACTCTGATTTTGACGCACTGTCATGGCAAAATTTTGAAACCATTTGTTGCAGCATTAATGGAGGGCGAAAAGCCCTACAGTTACTTCCAACAAAATGGAGCAAATGCCCATACAGCCTGACTGAGTTTTCAGCAGAGGTCATTATGTCGTGGCCTAGCTTGCCACTTAGATGATCTGATCTGTCAGTGTGTTATTACTTTGTGTGGGGAACTCTCATGTCTGAGGTGTATCACAACAATCATCAGTCTTCAAGAACTGCAGCAGAACATTTCTGATGAGACTGCAGCTATTCCAGCCATCCAGCAATGATCTGACTTCAGCAACTTGCTGTCCAGAGGCCAAAATTGCCAAGAGATGAATTGTAGTTACTTTCAACATCTGCTATTGTCAGATTAGTATTATATTTTGTGTCCTCTGCTGTGTCTTTGTACCCTGGAACTCTGTTCTCTGGGCCACTTTTATTTGCCCCACAATGTATTACAAAAATGTAAGTATTCCAGTCATAGTCTAGTGACATTCTATGATAGTACATTACACTTTAAAAAAAAATTACACAAAGCACTGCATGCAGATCCCTGGCTAGTGTAGGCATTAAGCAGGAAACAGGCACATAAAGAAGAACTAGAATATAGTAGTTTAGCCGTTGGTCATAGGATACAGACAAATAGCTAATTAATCAACTGCTCAGTAGCATCCCTATATAGTGGCATTACTTGTTACTGCCAGGGTCCATGTAGAGGAACATCTGGTATGTGGAAAATACCAAAGATGTACATTTTAATTAAATGAAATGGTACAAAATTAATCAAAATTATGAACTTATATATAATATTGTAGTTCTAGTTTAAACCATATTATAAAGGAAATATTTGCTATAAGAATACCATTGAAAAACATTCTTACAACAAAAAGCCATAAAGTTTCAACTATTACCTCAAAAAATAATGTCGGTAATAATTTTTTGTTTGCAGATAGAAGCAGAGTTGCAGTACATTCCAAAATAATGACATTACATTACCTTAGCATGCTGCTAGAGGAGCACAGCCATTGATGAAAGGGAATATGGTGTGGTAACTTGTTTTTGGCAGCAGCAGAAATATTGCAGCTGCATCAGGGCAATCTAGGTCACTTCTTTAGCCAACTGGACTGGCCTGACACAGCTGCAAAATTTCTGATGCTGCCAAAGATGAATTACTGCATGATTCTCCACTTGATCACTGGAGTGTATAATTTTTTTTGGCTCCAATAGCAGTGTGCTAATTACTGTGGTGTGAGGATTATAATATGTACCAGAACTGCAGGCATGTACTGGAAAGCATCCAAAAACTTTAATAACTTTTTTTCTGTTTTTCTTTTCAAATTGAGGTGATAATTAAAACTTCATGATTCCCCTTTGTAAGAGCGTTTCCAAATGTATCATTAAAGTTATCTCTCATAAAAATAATAAAAATAAATGACTGAACATAGTCTCAAACTATGTTACATGAAGGTAATTAAAACTGTGTAGACATGAAATCATCTATGATATTTCTACCTTTACTAATACTGCACCCACTAAGTATTTGCAGAAGTTGTTGATAGCTAGGAATTTATAATCTTGCTTTTGAGGGAATAAATGGTGGCAATGACAAAGGACATTAACGTGTATATGTACTGTAAAAACAGATCATGGAATAGTTCTTTAACCCTGTATGTAAAACTTGGATATTCTGCTGCCAACATCATCTGCGAGGACTGGCCACCAGAGGCCACCTGTGGTGGGTCACATGACCGGTACACATGGCACAGCATCCGCCGCACCACTTACCGGAGCCCTCCTCTTTGTGGATTGTTTCTATGTCTGTGTCTACGTTCTCAGCTGTTGTTCATCTGTATGTAGAAGAAACATTGATTCATTGTGGCCATTCTACTGTTTGTGTCTTACAGTATGATACAACTGGCGAGGAGCATAGTGTTCACTTCCATGTGCTCAGTCTGTCTGTTCCTTTGGTTCTTCTGCCTGCAGAGGCAGTGCTCCAATCTCCCCTTGAGCAGCAGCAGGCTCTTAATGTTGCTATCATGAACTTGTCAGCTACACTGACTATGCAGGCTTCCCTGCCATCAACGTATCTGCTGCCGCTTCCCCCTAACGAAGATGCAGCCAAAGACTGGGAGGAGTACGAAAAGCAGCATCGGCAACACTTCCTCGCTTTTGGTGTCACTGATGCAAATGTGTAAGGCCTTTTTCCTCTCTAGGATTTCTCCTCAGATCCATCAGTTGTTGTGCCAGTTAGTCCCATTCCAGAAATCGGCGTCACTTTTGTTCGATGGAATGGGTATGTTGTTGTCAAATTATCACCATAAACACAAGCATGTCATTGCAGCACACGTTGAGTTCTACTGTTGTCATAAGCAGCCTCACCAGTTCTATTCGGCCTGGGCGCCCAATCTCCGCTGCCTCAGTCACAAATATGAGTTTGTTACCAATTCTTATAACTCATATGCCGATTCTTTGGTCTGTGATACAATCATTCAGTTGGCCCTGGACAAGGAGGTGCATCCATGCACACTACGGTGCATTGGTTGAAGTGTTAAATATTGCTCAATCTTTTGACATCTCTCATACTGCTGGTCATCAGTGGTTTGATTTGATATTGCTGTGATGGCTCCTGTTCCTGGTCATCAGATCTCAGTCAGTTCTTGGGGGCTCAGTCAATGTAGCCGTACAAACGTGGACCTACGTGGGTGTGGTAGTCGTACAAACGTGGCCTCCATTCCCCACTGGACAATGATATGCCAAACGACCACCACAGCAAATGCAACACTCCACACTCCTATCTTACCCATATTGTTTCATGCAAAATGACAGGGACGCGTGCCCTAAGCATTGGGCAACTTGAAACAATTGTAACAAAAAAGGACATATAGAGTCTGCTTGTCATTTCCTGTTCACTTCTGTAGTCATGGACATGGATGTTAACTGTGTGTCTCCAGTGCTTACAAATCATAAATAATTGTTAACTGAACTGAGAGTGATGGACAAAGTGTTCCGACTACAAACGGACACATGCAGAATTGACTTTACTGAAATCACAAACTTACATGAGCTTGGGATCTCCAGCATTGTTGCTGGTTACTCAATGTTTGGTGAGTTACAAAAAGCAGCATATTCCAATTTTGAGGCAATTTATGGCTCCCACTATGTATAAATCTGTGGTTTGTCCTTGACTTTTTTGACGTTGGATGATGCTGGTACCACAAATTTGCTGATGCTGGTACCAGATGATGTCTGGATACTTTCAATGGTTTTGGTTTTTGCATTTCAGATATGGTGCACCTCATTTCAAACCAAGTCCCTTACCAGTAATTAGATTCTCTGTGTTCTCGTGTCTTTTCTCAGATGGGATAGGTTGTGTCACTGATTTAGTAGTGCACATTAACCTGTAACCTTTCAGTGTGTGCCCTATTCCAGTGGCTTTGCATAATCAAGTGAAATCAGAATTGGACACACTGACATTGTTGGGGACCATACAGCCTGTTACAAAAAACACAACTGGTCAGATTTGCCTCTGCATCAACTTTAAAGTTTTAGTTAACAGACAATGTATTGTTGACACCTACCCTTTGCTTTGTCCAGATGAGTTATTGGCTAAACTTACTGCGGGGCCAGTTTTTCTTCAAAACTGATTTATCTGAAACCTATTTACAGGTTCTGGATATAATAGAGGGAAACATTACACGTGGGAAAAATATATCTAAAAACAAAGATGATGTGACTTACCAAATGAAAGCGCTGGCAGGTCGATAGACACACAAACAAACTCAAACATACACACAAAATTCAAACTTTTGCAACCAATGGTTGCTTCATCAGGAAAGAGGGAAAGACGAAAGGATGTGGGTTTTAAGGGAGAGGGTAAGGAGTCATTCCAATCCCGGGAGCGGAAAGACTTACCTTAGGGGGAAAAAAGGACAGGTATACACTCGCACACACACCCATATCCAACCGCACATACACAAACACAAGCAGACATTTGTAAAGGCAAAGAGCTTCGGCCAAAACTCTTTGCCTTTACAAATGTCTGCTTTTGTCTGTGTATGTGCGGTTGGATATGGGTATGTGTGCGAGTGTATACCTGTCCTTTTTTCCCCCTAAAGTAAGTCTTTCCGCTCCCGGGATTGGAATGACTCCTTACCCTCTCCCTTAAAACCCACATCCTTTCGTCTTTCCCTCTCCTTCCCTCTTTCCTGATGAAGCAACCATTGGTTGCGAAAGTTTGAATTTTGTGTGCATGTTTCTATTTACAGGTTCTGTTGGATGAGGTGAGGATTCCAAACAACTCCACGTGAATAACATGATTAACATGCACTTCAGGTTGTACAAATATCAGCGCCTCCCGTTTGTTGTGGCTAGCACCCTCCCAATTTTTCAGCATTTTTGGAGCAACTCACAACACCCGTTCTGGGTTGCATCAACTATCTAGATGACATTGTTGTGATTCATGCATCCACAGGAGAGCATTTATGTAACTTACACTCTCTGTTCAAAGTATTACATACTACAGGGCTGAAATGTAACTTGGCCAAGTCACACTTTTCTCTGCCATCAATTGTGTATTTGAGGTTTGAAGTTCTCAAGACGGCATTCTTTACATTGTCATGTTGCTGCAGTCACAGGTCTGACTCGCACTAAAAATGTCAAAGAACTCTGAGCATTTTAGGTAAACCACCTTTCTTAGTTAAGTACAGGCTGTCACCTGGGATTGTGACTCCGGCTGCCCTACAGCAGGATGCGCTCCATCAGGGGCATTGGGAGGGAGGGGGGCATTGCTTACCAAGTCATTGGCTCTTCAGCACGTATTTTGGCCTGGCATCGACAGTGACACTGTACATCTTGTCGCGGCCTGCTATCAGTGTGCTGCCCAACGTTGGCACTGTGGGTGACACTCTCTCCCTGACTGCACCACATCATCCGTGGGAATACGTGGATGTTGATTTTGCAGGACCCTTCCTAAGTTCTCCAAATTCTTACTGGTTGTTGGTTGTCGATACTTCATTCAATTTCCACATGTTAGAGGCTGTCCTTTGATGTCAGCAGTGGTTATGATTCAGGTCCTCTCTATATTTTTTTTTTCTATTGAAGGAATGCCTTACACACTTGTGACAGACAACAGTCGACAGTTTGTGTCTTAGTTGTTCCACGATTCTTGTCTGCAATTCAAGGTTCAAATGAAGTAGTATGTCGTAGACTCTTCCATCAACAACGCCTTGATGCACTTCTCGAGTTCCTACAGGTTTATGCTGATGGGGATTGAAGCCTGGCTGAGATGCTCCATGGTCACTGGCCATGCACCCTCCTGCAACTGCTCACGTCGCCTCACCAACTCCTGTTGGAGCAACCCTCACCGCACTTAGCTCCTGGCTCCATGGTCTGGGCTTGGAGATTCAGCTGCCAACTGAAGTGGATACCGGCCATGGTCCACAGTTGCTGAGGCATTCCATTTCTGTATGGTGTGCACCAGTGATGGGCAGGTGGCACAACACCATGACCAACTGTGTCCTTGCAACAAGGCAAGGGCCACAAGTCTGCCATCAACGCCTCCACCCTCAGCAACTGTCTGCCCTGCGAGCGTCCCTGCTGTGGGGGTGGACCTGCCCTTCTTGTGTATGTTGCTACATCCTGCCTCTCCTCGAGGGTCCAGCCCCCTGGCACCTGCTGCCAGAACTTCCTGCGATGCTTCGCTGCTACCAGTGATTCTGCTGCCAGCTGGGTCAGTGCCTTTGGGTCCCTGAACACCAGTGGCCTCGACCGAGTGGCTGGCGCCTTCACTGTCAGCACAGTACCACCATGTCAAGGAACTGGACATCAAGATACTACCAGTGCTCTTGTTACCAGTCCTCTTTTAAGGTACTTCATGGGGGAGTGGCCAGCATGTGTGTCCACAGACACTTCAGCCCGTACTCCCTGCTTATGTCCCGGAATCTCCTCCTGCCACTGCTGTCATCGCCTCCAGCGTCTGCCGCACAGACTATGGATGTTTCAACAGTCTTTCCGACACCCGAAACAGCAGTGTGCCATTTCTGCACTGTGGAGGGGGATGGGAAGGCGGGGTGCTATAACCCTGCATGTAATACATGATACTCAGATATACAGCATGGCACCAGGTTGCCGATACGCTAGTATCTGAATATTCTGCAAATGGTATCTGCACGGGCCAGTGACCAGGGGCCACCTGCGTTGGGCCACATGACTTCTGTATATGATACGGCACCCGCCACACAGTCTACCAGATCCCTCCTCTTTAAAAGTGCAGTGCAGCAGGCACTTGCTCACATATTGTGTTCCTACTTACTGCCAGCAACTGCTTGTATTAATACACGGTTTGTTTCTATGCTTGTGTTTATGTTCTCAACTGTTGCTCGCTTGTATGTGGATGAAGAATAAACTTTGGTTCATTGTTCCCATGCTGCTGTTTGTATCCTACAGTAAGATATGAATGCTAAGTTCTTTAACAGATCTTTTCAGAACATTCAAAGATTAACACCACTTTTGTATTCTGAAACTGTCAACCATGTAAACAGGTAGTTCCAGAGGGAATTTCTTAACCCATTAGAGAATGCAAATACGCAAAAAACGTACATTTATTCATGTCTAAATCAATATGTCATTTCACACACTTTGATATAAAGATGATATCATGCAGCAGTTTATAAACTGTAATGCAATCTACCCCAACTCTGAAAATCACTGCTCCTGGAGGTGAAGTGTAGCATTCTTTTAATGTGATATGATATCTACATTTACACCTGTTCTCAGCAGAAATGTGTGGCAAATAGTTTGTTCCACTGTACTAGTTACTAGGGCTTTTTCCACATGAAGTGTGGGAAAAATGATTGCTTCAACACCTTTGTGTGTATTGTAATTAGTTTAATATTGTGTTTGCAATCCCTGTGAGAGCAATACTCGGGGGAGGGGGGGGGGGGGGGGTTCCTAGTAGATTAATGGATCCATCTTCAAATTGTGCAAGTAGGTTTTCATGGGATAGTTTGCATCTGTCTTCAAGTGATCTTTGTGACACTCTCCCATGGGGTCAAACACACCTGTACTCATTTATGCTACCCTTCACATCCATTCAATTATCGGCTTATTTGGTACAGATAACATCAATATCTCCTGTTAGTCTTATCTGGTACAGATAAAATACAGTTGGGCAATATTCTAGGATGGGTCACACAATTGTTTTGTAAGAAATTTATTTTGTAGACTGATTGCATTTCCCTTGTATTCTACCAATTATAGGCAGTCTGCCACCTGCTTTACCCACTACTGAGAATGAGTGATTGTTTCATTTTATACCCCTACAAACTGACCCAAGTATTTATATGAGTTGACAGAGTCCCACTGTGACTCAGTGACACTTTAATTTTGTTTTTGTGCACAAGTTTACATTTAATTTCAGAATATTTAAAGCGAGTTGCCAATTTTTGCATCACTTTGATTATTATCAAGATCTGACAGAATATCTGTGGAGCTCTTCTCATGCAGCACTTCATTAAATATAACTGCAACATGTGCGGAAAGTCAGAGGTTACTATTATTGTTTGCAGGGTCCTTAATATGCAACATGAACAGCAAGGGCCCCCAACAAACTTCCCTGGGACACATCTGAAATTAACTCTACATCTGTCGATGACTTTCCATCCAAGATAACATGCTGTGTCTCACCCACCACGAAATCCTCAGTCTTGTCACAAATATCATTTGATACCACATTTGAACATAATTTTGATAATAAGTGTATGTGTGGCACCAAGTGAAATGCCTTTTGATCCATGATTTTCAGGGTGAGAAATGCATGACTTGTGCTTCACATGATTGATGTTTTCAGAATCTGTGGTGATTGGCATGGAAGAGGTCATTGTGTTTGAGATACCCCATTACATTTGAGGTCAGAATAAGTTTCAAGATACTACAACAGATGAATACCAAAGATACTGGATAGAAGTTATGTGGATCTTCCACTGCCCTTTTGTAGAAGAGTGTGATCTGTGCTTTCTTCCAACAACTGGGCATAGGTTTCTATTTAAAAGATCTGTGGTATATTATGGTTACAAGAGGTGCTAACTTGGTTGCTGATCTGTTACATTATCTGATAGGTTAACTTTAACTGTTTCTCAATACCACTGACACTAATATCCATTTGAGTCAATTGTGGAGTGGTCCGAGAATTGAAATGGGACATCACTCCTGGGTTTTCCTTTGTGAAGGCACATTTGAAAATGAAGTTAAGCATGTCTGCTTCTGCTCTGCTATCCTCCATTTCATTTCAGTTCCTTTCTCACCCTCAACTGTCTGGCCACTAACTTTGGTGGACTAATAGCTTTTACATACGACCTAATTTCTTTGGATTTCGTGGAAGATAATTTGATACATTTTGCTAAAGTAGTCACTGAAGGCTTCAAGCACTGTCATATGGACGGCTAAATGTGTTTCATTCTGCACCTCTCTATTTATAAGCTTATCCTGTGTTTTACACTTTTTATTCAGCAGTCTTAGTTTCTTTAGAAATTACTTTGCAGTGGCTGTATACCATGGACGATTCTTCCCATCAAATTGTTCTCATAGGTCCATATCTGCCCACTGCAGGGTCAACTTTTCTTTTAAACTTGAGCCATAGTTCCCGTATCTGCTCCTATCCAGATCTAAAAATTGGTCGTATCACACTTTCTTGGGGTACTGCTGAATTTACCTTTCGTCTGTCCATTTTGCTCTGTTAAGAGCGATTGTTGAGTTTTTTCTTGCAGCCAGTTGAAAATCTGGTCCGACACTCTGTAAGTTCGTTTATTTTTTCTTACTAAACAGCAGTGCAGGACTGTGTCAAATGCCTTCCTGAAGTCTAGGAATATGCTATCAACCTGAATCTATGTTGACTTTACAGAAGAGAATGTTGTTCTCCAAAAATGTCACAATACACGAGCAAAACACATATCCGTAGTTCTACAACAGATTGGAGTCAGTGATGTAGACCTACAATTATGTGCATGGATTCCATATTTCTAGTTTTCCAAAAGGCTTTTGACAATGTACCACAGAATCAGCTTGTAGTAAAATTGCATGCTTATGGAATATCATCTCAGTTATGTGACTGGATTCGTGATTTCCTGTCAGAGGGGTCGCAGTTCAAATTAACTGAAGGAAAGTCATTGAGTAAAACAGAAGCAATTTCTGGCATTCCACAAGATACTGTTATAGACCACCCACTCTATATAAACGATTTAGCAGACAATCTGAGCATACCTATGATGTTGTTTACAGATGATGCTGTCATTTATCGTCTAGTAGAATCATCATAAGAGCCAAACAAGTGGCAAAACAAATATCTGAGTGGTGTGAAAATTATCAACTGGCCCTAAATAATGAAAAGGAATACTCATCCACATTAGTGCTAAAAGGAATCTGTTAAACTTTGGTTACATGACAAATCAGTCAAACCTAAAGGCCGTAAATTCAACCAAATACCTAGGAATTACAATTACGAACAATTTAAATTGGAAAGAACACACAGAAAATGTTGTGGGTAAGGCAAACCAAAGACTGTGTTTTATTGGCAGCACACTTAGAAAATGTATCACATCTACTAAAGAGACCACCTACACTACATTTGTCTGTGCTCTTTTGGAGTACTGCTGCGTGGTCTGGGATCCCTACCAGATAGGATTAACAGAGCACAATGAGAAAGTTCAAAGAAGAGCAGCATGTTTTCTATTATCTCAAAACAGGAGAGAGTGTCATGGACATGATACAGGATTTGGGGGTGGACAACATTAAAACAAAGGTGTTTTTCGCTGCAGAGGAATCTTTTCACGAAGTTTCAATCGTCAACTTTCTCCTCCAAGTAGGAAAATATATTGACGCCAACCTACATAGGGAGAAACGATCATCACAATAAAATAAGGGAAATCAGAGCTCACATGGAAAGATATAGGTGTTCGCTTTTCCTGTATGCTGTTTGAGATTGGAATAACACAGAATTATTGTGAAGACACTTAGACGAACCCTCTGTCAGGCATTTAAGTGTGATTTGCAGACTATCCATGTCAATGTAGATCTATCGTTCAACTCTTCTTGACAATGGGAATGACCTGCACACGGCTCCAATGGTATACAATAAACTACTGCTAGTAGAGAAGCAAGTTCTTTTGCACAGAGTCTTACAGGTATCTCATCTGGTGCCAACACCTTTCCAACATTAAGTTTATTTTGTTTTGTTTTACAGTGCAAAAACTGCTTCCATCATTCATGCCCATGTCACAACAGCAGAACACGAAGAAGAAAAAGGGGTTAAAAACAATTACACATTAAGCCCATTCGACGGAAGGGAAGACAACTAAAATAATGGACTTCGAGAAAGGTCCCTAAAATATTCTAAATAGGCAACAGAGGTTCTGAACTAAAGATTAAATGCCATTCGCCTTATTGCCAAGTTGAATAAAAAGTTAAATGTGGTAAACAGCCTGGTGTGTAGTTCGCTAAAACATCCGATAACTCAGACGATAAACATAAATTAGAATGTAAATGGTTAAAAAAAGAAGATTCTGTCAGGAAATTGCGAATGACCAATGGTTGAGGACAATGAACACAAAGTGGTGGGGCCACCACTTAACAAATGGCGATGACTAAAACAACTGTGACCAACAGCCAACCAACCTAAATCATTTCTTCACAGTGAGACTGCTGAGAGGAGGTCACCCAAGCTGCGGGAGAGGTTTTATTGCCAGAACTTGTTCCCATTAAGGAAAGACCAATGGTGATGCCAAAGTGACACCACTTGCTGATAGACAGCGACAAAGAGATCATTAGAGGGAATGAAAGAACTAGTGGACCAATGTAGGAGGGCAGCAGCCTTAGCAGCACATCAGCAGCCTTGTTTCTTGTCAGACTGTTGTGACAAGGGACTCATGTAAACATCACTGTGGCTTCATCAAGAGTAAGCAAGTGAAAGCTTTCCTGGACACATTGCACAAAGGGATGGATGGTGTACAACTCACAGAGGCTCTAAAGAGCACAGAGAGAGAGTTGGAGCAAATGACACAATTGAAAAGCCTGTGTCACCGGATGTACTGCATGGCCTGATACAGGGCGAAGAGCTCCACTGTAAACACTGAGCGGTGTTCCAGGAGCCTATACCGAAAATCATTGGTGCCAATGACGAAGGCACACCCGACACCAGGGTCCATCCCAGAGCCATCAGTGTACACAAATGTACTATTGTGAAGTTCCATGTAAAGGTAGAGAAACATACAGCAATAGAGCGAGCCTGGAGAAGTTTCCATAGGAAGTGAATGAAGTCCAATGTGAACAGAGGCCGGCGCACAAAGCCAAGATGGTGAAGGGTTCACACCCATAGGGAAAGTGGCAGGTAGCGTTAAGTCACTGTAGCAACAGCTAAAAGCAAACACCAGAATGTAACAGAGAAGAGCAATGCACCCCATACTGGTGATCAAAGAAGTCATCGAAGGAGGAGGTATAGGATGGGTGGCCAGATGGCAGACAAACAGCTTGTGAATCTACTGAGGAGAAAAGCACGGTGCTATGACAGCGGTAGTTTGGCAGCTTCTGCATACAGGCTCTCACCGGGCTAGTGTAAAAGGTGCCAGTGGCCAAACGGATGCGGAGACGATGGGAAAGCTGGACAAAGCTGGGTAGTGCAGAAAGAGAAGTCCAAATGGGAATAGGTATGTGTGGAGTCTGAAAGAACGTGGGTGCTCCCTTGTTAAGGCAGAGGAGGTTAAGTTGACTGAGAAGTTTAGCCAAGAGGACGCCTCTCGGACAGGTTCTGGGAGAACCCCAAAGGGGATGGTGCACCTTAGTCACCGAGCAGCAGAATGGGGTGAGGGAGTCGCCCAATAATCTAGAGGAAGTCTGCCCTGGTGACACCGAATGACGGAGGAATGCACATGTTACAAAGGGAAAAGGTGAAGCGAGGAAGGAAAATGTAGACTGCAACAGTTTGAAGCTGGGTAGTTAGGGAGATGGTTTGATTATGAATGTCATCCCCGATGAGCAGCATGACTCCCCCATGAGATGGAATGCCGTCCTCAGGGGGAAGGTCAAAGCGGATCAGAAAAAAACGCGAGAGGTCAAAGCAGTCATGAGGATGCAATTTTGTTTCCTGAGAGTACAGAACAAGTGGACGCTGTGAGTCCAACAGCAGCCATAATTCGTCCTTTTTGGATCTAAGACCGCGAATGTTCCATTGGAGGAGAGTGATGATGAGGAAATGTGGTGCCGAATTTGAGGTCGCTTGTCTGCGTGGCCATCATTGAGCAAGATGTAGCAAGAACAGTACTGTAACTGCTGGATGATAGAACATAAGGTTTCAGAATAGGCAACAACTTGCGAGCGACAGGGTAAGGCACTTTTTCCTTCACCTGGATCTCCTGGATGGCCCGCTCATCGATATATACAGGACAATCTTGGGAGAAAGCTGCATGGTCGCCATTGCAATTGATGCAGTGGGGGGGAAGAGGTGGACAATCATCCTCGTGAGCATGCCTACCATGGGTTACACACTTGGCCAGGTGTTGACAGAATATTTGAGTATGGTTGTAACAATGACACTGGTAGCAGTGCATCGGGTTAGGAATGTATGGTCGGACTGTGATAACTTCATAGCTTGCTTTGATCTTCGACAGAAGCACTACTCTGTCAAACATCAGAAAAAGAGTGCATGCAGGCACAAAGGACGCATCTATCTTTTTCATCACCCAATGGACTGCAATGACACCCTGATCAGAGAGGTACGTTTGGATTTCTGCTTCTGTAAGACCATCGAGCAGCCTAGTGTGAATAACACTATGCCAAGAATTCAGCGAATGATGGGCCTCAACATGAACCAGGTAGCAGTGGAGAAGCGAAGCTGCAAGCAATTGTTATGCCTGAGAATCAGAAGTCGTCTCCAAAAGAAAAGTGGTACTGTGTAAATGAGAGCAGGATTTCACAGGGGCGGCAACTGCACAAACACCTTTCTGAATAATGAAGGGATTTACTATTGCAAAAGACTGATGACTGACTGTCTTCAGTGCATGAAATCATGAGGAACTGTGGTGCAGCTAGGAGGGTCTTTCAGTTATGAGCTTCATTCCATTTGCATTTGGCAAACATTGACTGTGAAGATGATGATTGGCTCAATGCAAGAAAATCCCCTATGATTGCCAGCATCTCCAATGCCGTGCTCCTTCCAACTGGGGCCCACCAGCCTTAGGTGATTGTTCACACTTCAGGTCACACCTCCTGAACTCCTAACAGAGGGACCAATCGGCAATTTGGGATGGTAGCAGCTCAAGCAGTCACCCCTCCCTGGGCTAGGGCTGTACCATTGGGTACGTGCAAACCCTACCTGTCAACCAGGGGCTGGGAATTATGCGTTACCCAGCACCTGTTAAAAAAAAAACAAAACAGATGCATGGCTGGTCTTCAGGAGCACACAGGGAGGAAGAAGAAAACAAGGAACCTAAAACACTGAAGCAGAGGAAGGATAGGAGAAGGTGAACAAAGAAAGAAAAAATGAACTAAAAACAGTGGAGAGACTGTTCTGATGTCTGATGATGGGCGCTCGTGGTAGCCAAGCACGGACCCTCCAAAGAGCGAGCTTCCTGAGGGGAGTGGGGGGGGGGGGGGGGGGGGGGGGGGGGGGGCTACGATTGAAAGGAGGGAGCATATTATGAACTTCCACAGTGAAACAATTTTTCAGAATACCAAATTCAGTATTTTAGCCTTCTCTCTGTCACCCTCCATTTTGGTTCCAGTAGGGCCCTGACTGGCTGAACAGATAATTTCTAACTGCTTACTGATTTTACTGAAGACAAAAACCTCTTATGGTTTTCTGTCAGATTGGTAGACAAATTTTTTTTACTTTCAAAGTCACTGAATGCTTCCATCATTGTTCTCCTTATATTCATTTTCACTTCGCTCAGCTGTCTTTGTTTGTCATCTAGATTTTGACTCTTGAATCTCTGATGAAGTTCTCATTGTTCACATAGCAGTTTTCTGACATGGTTATTAAGCTATGGTGCTTGGAATATATTTGTCTAAGGCATACTGAATGATGCTTTTTCAGTATTTTTATATTTTTGCTCTACATATTTGTCCTCAGCACTAAATATCTGATAATGCAGGTACTCCCGTCACTCTTGCAAAGCAAGAATTTCTTTCTAACTTTCTTAACATCCTTTGTAATACACATAGTCATATATACTGTCATTGCCCTATAATCAGTGATACCCTCCTCGACATTAACTGATTGAAAAAGTTCATGTCTCTTTGTTGCCAGGAGGTTCAAGGTGTTACCTTCACCAGCTGGTTCTCCATCTGCTCAAAGTTACATTCAGGATCATTCTGTCTGGCAACAGTTTTGATTGCATGACTCTCCCATTCTATACTTGCAGGTATGAAATATTGTCAATGAAAGAAAGTAATGTCAGTTTTTTTAGAGTGTAATTCTTAATGGAGTTTCCTTTGTGCTCAACTTCCCTTTTCATCTAGGTTCTTGTTATATGTCCCCTAACTTATTCTATGGCATGGACAGAGAACCCATGGCTCCGAATGTTATGCCTTTCTTAATGTGCTCTCTGCGTGTTTCTATATGGAGTCAACCTATAATATTAAATCATTTTATGGATGTTGCAATTGTAATATAATTTACAACAGGAGCACTTCTACTTACTTTACAAGAACAATCTCCACATTTACAGAATCTTTTACAGTTAATGTTCAGTTACATACATGCTGGTATTAGTAACAATTATTTTATAAAAAAGTTTTGTGACTTGCAAAAGCAGTGAGACAAAGTATTTTTTTAATTCTCCCTCCCTTCGCCTCCCCCCCCCCCCCCCCCCCCCCCCACCCTTTATGAAGTAAATGTGCAGACCTCTTAGTGTGGCAACCTTAAAAGCAACTAACATGTGGCCAGTATACAAATATCTTCACACAGTTTGGTAATACCTACTTTAAAACACATGGAATAGATTTTTTCCAAATGATACAAGCAAGTAATTAAAATACTGCCAGATAATAGCACAGCATGACACACTGATGGGCGAGTGCAATAGATAGCAATTTTATGGGAACATTACACTCCAGGGCAGTATATAAAACTTTTAACTGAAATATAAATGCAATGTAACACCCAAACAAATTATTTAACTTAAAAATTTACATAATAATTTCTAATGTTCACCTTTCTTCGCAGAGTGACTCTTCATGCCTCTCCAGAGTATTTCGAGGAAATTCTTTACCACAAAACTGGCATTCTGAAGGTAATTCACTAACAGCTTTTTCAACGGCTAAATTACGTGAAGCCGATGTTTTACTTATTTCAATTCTACAATTGGGACATGTAGCAATTTCATCTCTTAACCTTGCATCTGCCAGAACATGGGTGAAGCACCCTGCACACATCAGGTGACCATTTGTACACTGAAAAAATTACAATAATACAAATTACAGATTTTCCTTTGCACCTACTTGACATGATACCATTACATTCCACAACAATAAAATAATGATAACTTTAAGTATCACTACTGTACTGCAACATTTCAAATATATTCATTAGTGAAAAGAAAAGGTGTGATCTAAAATATGTATCTTGTAAACTAGTTTTTTGATTTCTTGACTTCGGGAAAATACAATACTATAAATGAAAGGTTGTCTGCAACACATACAGACAGGAGGAGGAGGAGGAGGATGATGAGGAGGAGGAGGATGATGATGATGATGATGGTGTTAGTGTTTAACATCCCATTGACAATGAGGTAATTAGAAATGGAACACAAGCTTGGACTGGAGGAGGATGGAGAAGGAAAGTGGCCATGCCCATTTGAAGGAACTCTCCTGACATATGCCTTAGGTGATTTAGGGAAATCAGAGAAAACCTAAATCAGGATGGCTGGACACAGATTTGAACTTTTGTCGTCCTGAATGCACATCCTGTGGGCTAACCACCGTGCTACCCTGTTCAATAACACTTACAAAGTAAGTAATTACACAGTAGTTATATATAGGGAAAAACCCATAAAAATTAAGCATTTAATAAGTGGAGAAAATGAGGCTGGGGGATATTTAGGTGTACCTCAAGAAACTGTACTCGGTCCATTTACGTTCAACCTACTTATAAACAATATTGAAGTTAGTTTGGAGGATAAAAAAAAATACTGTATGCTGATGACATGACATTAGTTAATGTAACAGAAAATCTGAAAAGAAGCATGCTTATGTCAACAAATAACGCAATACAGTGGTTCATACAGAATGGTGTTCATGAATACAGAAAAGACAGAGACATATTCATACGTAAAACAAGACTGGAAGAAGTTACCTCTATTAACTTTTGGGAATTGCAGTTGACAGTAAGCTCCAGTGGAGGCAACATACAGACAATATCTGTTGTAAATTAAGCACCATAATATTTATTATGAAACAGCTTGCACACTTATGCTAACAAACAATATCGATGTACAGTATAACATAGTCTACTTGAACCATATTTACACACAGAATGGAATAACTGTTTGGTGAAACTTCAGCAGCAACAATAAAGGACAACCCTGAATACAACACAAGATGACACAAACAGAAATACCTTCCCTAATTTAAAAATACTGACACTTCCATACATTAATCAAAGGCAATATATTAGGCCTACTAGAAAAAAATCAGATGTTGATTCATATCACATAATAAATAAAGACTGGCTGAGAAGTATATCACACAGACTGACAGCTGCTGAGAAAGGTCATTGATACTCACCGGTGTAAACTGATAAAGTGTCTTCCTTTCTGACAAAATCCTTTCACTGTTGAAAGGGAAGGGGAAACTGAACACACATTTCTTGTTTAGTCAGCCAATTAACTGTGTTATTGTCAGTTTTCACATCATGGGACCATACAGACTCAAACATCACAATTTCTTTGTGTTCATGGAAAAAAAAAGAGGGTGGGGCCACACTTTCACAATTCCATAGCACATTTCTCCCTCACAGCATGTAACAATTTTTTCCACATTAATGATTGCCACGAATGCAAACTTATTTATATTATTCTATTATAAAGACAATAGACCATTTACTGCTGGTAAGCTGCCAAAAAATGCGTCCTAAAAACACTATTGCTGAATTTGCACAATCTGTTATTGTGTGTTGTCTATTCTACCATTTAACAGATTTCTGCAATCATCAAAGCTCTGTTCATAACATGTGTACTATTCCGCAGATTTACCTTATGTCATGGATATTATTAATAAAAATCAGCAATATCAAAATACTTAATGAACTTTAATTATGATCCACTTATTGTTGGGGTGATTGGACTATGTTCTGCATTTATCAGTTATGTTACGGAGAGAAACTTCACTTACAAACAATCCGGGTAATTTACTATGACTTTAAAAAATACTTGACACAAAATAAATTACACCTAACAAAATATATTTTGACACTTTACTTCTATACTTATTGAATGTTTGGGAAATTAAAGATGTATACTTATTACCCATTATTAGAGTACAATTTCATTTTAATACTAGTACAAAGTTACACTGTCATTAACTTATGACCAATCTTAAAAGAGTATTGTAGTCGTCCTACAGCTAACGGGCAGAGAAACTTGGCCGTTCCAGGAGGAAATCTTATGTTAATAAGAAGTAAAAACAACAGTGTTAATTCAATATTGCAGGTTTACTTTGACATATCTAGATACTGTTCAATTGATCACAATCCCCCAGAAGACCTCTTCATACCAAATGCAACTAATGAATAACCACAAGCCTAGAAGAGCGTGGGCAGGTAGGAAGAAAATTGAAATGCGAACTAGAAAATATAGAGCTAATAGGCTGTTACTTTTAGTATAAAATAATGGAAGAAGGGGGTTATCCTGACTGGTAAAAAGTTACCCTGACTGACTAACATTTTCTACCTTTAATGATGACATATAATTGCATTGTTTGTCAATGATGCGTGCATTTTTTAGTACTGATTTATGGCATATTATATTTTCACCCTCTAATTACACTACTTTATAATGAAGACTTCCACTACGAATAAAAAATTGTTCTTATGAACTTACAAACAAATTGTAAAAAATATTTTTTTTAATTACACTTGGCCAATTATTACTCCGCGGGACGAGCAACTGAATCGGCTCATATTATTACTAACGTAAACTAACGATATGAAGCACTTCTGGTGAAGGCAACACGCATTACCGCAATATATATATATATATATATACACACACAAGGTAATAAAAAAGGGAAACGCAGTCGAATCTCATAACAAATGCACTTAAACACAGTTTTCTATGCTAAATTCGGACATATTTGAAAACTGTACTGTAATTCATGGGCATAAAACAACAATTACTGTTCCAAAATATTTCTGACAATCAGCTGATCTTCAAACAGACCTGATAAACTGCTGCCTTTGGGAGGTCCAAACAAACTGCGCAGCATAGAATACCCCCAAGTCTTTGTTCTAACTTCTCAGGGTTTCCATCAGTTCGTTTTAGTACTTTCCTTCTCTTACTTTCTGGCTCAGCAAACTCATCTGTTTTATCTTCAACTTCTTGTATTTCCTGATGATCGCTGCTAGACGATGCAGCTTCAGCGTCCGCCATTTTGTTTGTTGTTGTGGCGCAAAACCACCCCGTCCGCACAATAGAGAGTCACGTGACAAACAGCTGCAAGAAATCCAACCAGGAATGGCAATGACCTTCTGCGCAAAACTGGAAGCCATTTGTCAATATTTTTATTTACTGATGACAACGCGAAGTCCTAGTGTTTCACTGAAACATAATTATAAACGAAATCTATCACTGTGTATTAAAAGTAAAAACAGGATGCGAGACTATTGCCTAAAAAGACACGCCCTTCAATAACTTGCAAAAGGCGGAAAATTTGAAACATATTCGGGAAATTTGTTCCAGACAATATATTATTCCGTGTGCATGTAACTGATTGTTGCTTGTAACTGTATTCATTCTCATTGCATGAGTAAACTGAAATTTCAGGAACTGAATGCCATGTTAGTGTGCCTAGTCTTCGGAAAATAATTTTTAATTGTGAGTACAAGTAGAATTTATGTACAGCAAATTTAGCAAATAATTTTATTTGAACTAAGAATCGTGGTAGTACTTCGTTCAAGGGATTTGTAGTCATGAATGTAGTAAATTAGGCTTAGCGTGTAAGCGACTGTTGAATTATGGTAGTTCCCTAAGCGTACAATTTTTTGCCGAGTTGCTTATTGGCATGCAACTTCCTTGTCCAACAACATCAAAATTAAGCATAGTGATAGAATACCCACATAACAGCGTATATTTGAGAAGATTCCACAGTTTTTTCTGCAGATAGTGGAAAATGGACTGAAGAGTTTCTGGGAGAGATAGGCCTGCAGTTGTATCGTGGTGTAGGTGGCATTTTCCAGACTCGCTAGCGGCAAAAGCCGGTACGCTCAAAGAGACCCCTGCTGACCTTGTCGTATGTTGCCCATCTGAACTGTGAAAATATATATTGGTGAGCACTATACATTGATGTGGAGTATGTCGTGGGATACTTCCTAATATTGTGTAGAACTTCCTTTTGCCCGGCTTAGTCCAGCAACTCGACATGGCATGGATTCAACAAGTCGTTGAAAGTCTCCTGCAGAAATATTGATCCACGCTGCCTCCATAGCTGTCCGTAATTCCAAGAGTGTTGCCGGCGCAGGATTTTGTGCATGAATCTTCCTCTCGATTATATCCCATAAATGTTCGATAGGATTCATCTTGGGTGTTCGGGATGGCCAAGTCATTCGCTCGCATTGTCCAGAATGTTCTTCAGAGCAATTGTGGTGATATGGTGCATTGCCATCCACAAAATAATTTCTTCGGTGTTTGGGAACATGAAGTCTATTAATAGCTGCAAATTGTCTCCAAGTAGCCGAACATAACTTTTTCCAATCAATGATCGGTTCAGTTGGACCAGAGGACCCAGTCCATTCCATGTAAACACAGCCCACACTATAATTGAGCCACCACCATCTTGCACAGTGCCTTGGTAACTACTTGGGTCCTTGACTTCATAGGGCCTGCACTACATTTGAACCCTATCATCAGCTTATACCAACTGAAATCGGGGCTCATCTGACCAGGCCACAATTTTCCAGTCATCTAGGTCCAACTGATATGGTTGTGAGCCCAAGTGAGACGATGTCGCACTGTTAGCAAAGGCACTCACGTCAGTTGTCTGCTACCATAGCCCAGTAAGGCCAAATTTTGCCACACTGTCCTTGCGGAAATGTTCATCATACATTCCGGAGTGATTTCTGTGGTTATTTCACGCACTGTTGCTTGTCTGTAAGCACTGACAATTCTACGCAAACCCAGGGTTGTCAAGTGAAGACCATTACTGTATATGTAGATATCGCTATCTCAAGCCTTTTGTCACGTCAGTGTAGAGATGCATGATATAATGAATACATGTAAATAAAACAAATGCATAGCGGAATTCTAGAATAAATCAAAGACAATTTAGGGCATTAAGAGATGTGAAATGAATAAACTTGGCAAAGGTAATCCTATTGAACTACACAATGACATTAGCTTCTGGACAGAATTCAAATTTTTGGCCACCAAATAACACTTATTCTTCTCAAAATGACTGCAACCACAAGAACAAAAAAAATTGACCCATTGACAGCACATCTATGATTACCTAACATATCAGTCAATCAAATTTTATTGTTGTTCAGCTCATAAAGCAATAGACAAACGTCAAGATAACTTACATTTTTAACATTAATTACTAAATACAATTTAGTTTGGATTACATGCCATCCGCTAGATCAGTGTGCGATTTGCAGTGGGGGATGGGGGGGATATCCCCCCTCTGCATCAGACCATCCCCTCCTCTGGTTTTAGTTAAGCATCCCATCCTGGGATGTTTATTCCCCACGCACTGGAGTAAAACTTACATATAATTTAAATTTGTGGAGCCGAACACTGAAAGTTTTTGATACAGGTCTTAATATTAATACTATTAATATGTTTGCTTATTAATTTTGAAAAAGTGTTATGTATTAGATAAGCATTTTAAAACATTTAGAACTAAATGACAAGAGGACGCACGCCACATTTCTGTAGCATGCCACAATGTTGGAAGACGTCGCACCAGCGTAAACGAGGCTTTAGAGCCAGGTCTGTAATGTATGGTGGATGTGATGTGTTGCGTACGAAACTAAAACCTGCAATCAGATCCAAACGGCGTGGAAAACTGTGAAGAGGTGTCATCCTGCAGCAAAATAACGCTCGCCCACATTCTGCCAAACGGACAGCCGACGCAATAAAGGAGTTGAGATTCGAGGTGCTGGAACATCCACCATACAGTCCAGACCTGGCTCCAAGGGATTTTCACATGTTTGGACCATTGGACCATTAACGGAAGCACTACAGGGAAGAAGATTTGAAAGTGATGAAAAACGCCATTGCTCCGGTGCAATATTGGTTACAGATGCAACCGATAAACGTATTTTTCTGACGAAATTAAAAAAAAACTCGTAAAACGTCGGGAAAACTGCATTGAAGTCGAGGGATGTTGCGTAGAAAAATAACGCATGTTTCAGTTTTCTATCATCAGAATAAGCACAGCTTTTCACAAATGTACCTTTGCTATTTGAACTCCCATCGTATACCTGTATGTAGATGATTTTGTAAATAAGCTTTACCTATAATGTACTTTTAAAGATACAACAAGGAATGGCTTTTCTGATAGTGCATACGCGTGAATAGTGACTTTCGGCATTAACATCTATTTATAAATAACTGTTTAACCATGGGTAACGCCAGGGTCCAAGCTAGTAACATATATAATTATACTAACCCTCTAGGACATCCCCCCCCCCCCCCTCTGGTAAAAGCACAAATCGCACACTGCACTAGATACAGTATTGAAAGACAGTATTTTCAGTTTCAAAACATTCGTCTACTGTGTAGAAAGTATTATTTACTAGTATTCTGTACAACTTAGCTTTGAAGATATTGACAGGTAACTCTTTCAAAATCTAAACTTATTGTACAACTTAAGTCCAAGAACTAAATATGAATTCTGTGACTTGGATAGTCTTTGATATGGTACATCTAAACATGATTTGTTCCTGGTGTTATGGCTATGTACATTCCTTCTTAATGATATATTTGAAATATTGTTCCTAAAATACAATAGAACATTATAGATGTACAAGTTTATTACCGTCAGGGCATTGCAATTTAACAAACAAGGGTTTACAGTGTTCTAACTTATCTGAGACGGTTATTATTCTTACAATTTTTTTTTGTAAAAGTAGAATGCCCTTTACGTGACTGCTGTTTCCCCACAATAAGGTTCCTTATGTAGGAATTGAATACTAGAGGAATACTTGCATCACTAGAAATCAGTTTTACCAAATCAACTGTTAAGTAGGAAAAGGCAGAGTGCTACTTACTGTAAAGATAACGTATTGATTTGCAGACAGCCACAATTAAAAGATACTTACGCACAAGCTTCCGACCACAGCCTTCATCAGAAAAAGAGAAACACAAACCATTGATTAACACATGCAAGCACAGTTCAAGCACATATGATCACCAACTCCAGTAGCTTGGGCGAGATTGCAGCTATCACGTGGGGTGGTAGCACCGATCTGGAGGAGGTGACAAAGGGAAAGATATAGCAGTGTAAGGTTGGAGAAAGAGAGGAGTGCTGCCTGGCGTAGTGTGCAGAGGCTAGGATGTCACAGACTCAGTGTCAAGAGGTTTTGAGGCAGGGAGATGGAGAAAACATAGTGAAAAAGGAGAGAAGTGGAGAAAGATGGGGGGGGGGGGGGGGAGGGGGGGCAGAGGATGGAAAACAGAGTGTGGGAAATGGATAATTGATGGGGGTGATAGGACAGAGGGAGTGGAAACCATTGGTTGGATGGGGTAGGGACAGTATGTTACTGTAGGTTCAGGCCAGGATAATTATGGGAGCAGAGAATGTGTTGCAAGGATAACTACCATTTATGCAGTTCAGAAAAGCTGGTGTTGGAGGGTAGGATCCAGATAGCTGGGTAGTGAAACAGCCACCGAAATCAAGAATGTTATCTTCAGCTGCATGTTGTGCCACAGAGTGGTCTACTTTGCTCTTCACCACGGAACGGAGGGTGGCCATTCATCCTGGTGGACAGAGGGTTTGTAGGCACACCAATATAAAAAGCTGTTCAATGATTGCAGCAGAGCTGGTAAATGACACGGGTGCTTTCACGGGTGGCCCAATCCCTGATGGAATATGATAAACTTGTGACAGGAGTGGAATAGGAAGTGGTGAGTGGATGGATTGGGCAGGTTAGGCACCTAAGTCTTCCACAGGGAGGGGTAGGAAGGATTTTGGTCAGATGTCCCTCATTTCAGGGCATGATGATGGATAATCAAAGCCCTGGCGAAGGATGAGGTTCAGTTGTTCTGGTCCGGAGTAGTACTGGACGATGAAGGGGGCACACACCTTTGTGGCTGGTTCTTTCAGATGGTGGTTGTTGGGTGTAGTGAGAACAGAGTTACTGATAGAGCCTTCAGAAAGGGGGAGATCTACGTCTAGAAAGGTGGCACACTGGACAGAGGAGGATGAGGTGAAGTGGATGGGAGAGAAGGTAACGAGGTTGTGAAGGAATGAGGGTAGGTGTCTTGGCTCTGAGTTCAGATCATGAAGATATTATCAGTGAACCTGAACCAGGCTGGTGTTTGGTGTTTTGGGAGGCTAGAAAGGTCTCCTCTAGATGGCCCATAAATAGGTTGGCATAAGAGGGTGCCATGCAGATGCCTATGGCTGTGCCTTGGGTTTGTTTATATACCTTTCCTTCAAAGGAGAAATAGTTGTGGGTTTGTAAGGTGTATGAGGAATGAAGTAGTGGGTTTGGAGTCTGAAGGATGATGACAAAGTTAGTGATGATTAGGGATCCAGGAGGTAAGGGATGGGGATGGTGGAGAGTTGGTGAAGGAAGTACTATGTGATCTGAGGCTTTCCCGGCATAAATGCTCTTTGAAGGGTTCTCTGGTGTCCACCCAGATACGATCGTAGAATGCCCACAATATTTCAGCAAATAACTGTTCTGCCATGAGCAGGTGGTGCTGAAGCAATGATCTGTCCTCCCTCTGCCAATACTATTTATCTCTTGCGGGTTCAGGTGTGATTCCATGTGCCGGTGGTGCGCAAAGTGTTTGGTGGTGGGGAAGCGGCACAGTATCTCTTCAGTGGTCGTGGTAGAATGATCTCGTGTCTGCTTGCACCATTGCTCCTTGATAGTGTTTAGTTTTGGTTCCCAGGCCTTACTAAGTTGGTAACCAGTGTCCCTATTGATGAGGTTGTCTCTTACATGAATTTCTATGTCCTCTTTGAAGATGCAGTCTCAGTAGTTATTTGTGGAGGCCAGTACATCTGTCTCATCATAATTTGCTATGTGTCCAGTGTTTATGCACTGTTCTGCTAGGGCAGATTGGCTTGGTTGGCATAGATGTGTATAGTGTTGTTCTTTTTGTCGATCTTCCAGTGTACCAATTGTTTGGCTGATATAGGATTTGCCATAGCCACACAGATTTTGTATATGCCTGCTTTCTTGAGGCCTACATCATCTTTCACTGTTCCTATTAAGGCTCACTTCTTAGCCAGTGGTTTGGAAGGCTTTGCCAGTCTTGTGTTGCTCCTGTAGTCTCCCTGTTTTGGACGACATGTTGCCTGCAAAAGGTGGAAACGCCAGTCCTTTTTTCTGTTCTTCCGTTTGTTCTTCATCTTGGTCCTTACAGCATTTCTATTGTCAGAAGGCCCTTTGGATTTGATGGTTGCTGTGTCCATTCTTGCAGAACAAAGTCTGCAGGTGTTTGAGTTCCGTTGATAGGTTTTGTTCATCTGAGATCATATGTGGTCTGTGTACCAAGGTCTTAAGAACTCAGTTTAGCTGAGCTGGGTTGTGGCAGCTGGAAGCATGTAGGTGCAGGTCAGTGTGTGTGGCCTGCTCATAGTATTGGTTGTTGAAGACAAAGTAGGTTGATGTTAACACATACCTGAAAAGTTCTGTCAGTTCTCTCCCGAATTTCTCACTGATTGATAGAATCTTCCCGGGGGACTCGTGTAAAAAGTGACTCAACGTCAAAGCTGACCATGATGTCAGATCGTAAAGCTAGCTCCTTTAGGCAGCCAATGAAGTCCGTCGAATTCCAGATATAGTGCACACATTTTCCCATGAAGAGCCATAACGGGCCTGCCAGCTATTGTGCCAGAGGGTGTGTCAGTGCCCTTATATTGCTAATTATTGGCTGCATCCTGTCTTTTGCATCTTTGGAAGACTACATATCCTTGGTGCTACTGCCGAGCATTGGTGAAGTCTCTTGATATCCTTATCCTAGAGCACGCCATTTTTCAGCAAGTTGGAGGTGCTTTGTTGTATCTTCTTAGCAGGGTCTGTTTTAATTTTCTGATGTGCTGAATCATCAAATAATTGCAGCATCTTCTGTTCACAGTTGCATCTCTCAAGAATGACAGTAGCATTTCCGATAGGCCGAATGACTAACTCTGTATTTTATCTGTCGCTGCATAGTGCTGTTCTTTCCGCTCTGGAGATGCTGCTTCTGGCCACTGTTGCTCTCAAAAGAATCTGGCACATTTCCCTCCTGATTTCTTCACCCTTGTCATCTGGTAGCCCTCGAATTGCCTGTTCTACTGAAGATATTATTTCAGAGAATGGAAGAGTTGCAGGTGTTGGCACAAGGTTGAACCCCTTTTCAAGTACAGCTATAGATGTTTCATCAAGTGGTTTCCCCATGAGATTGATCATGTGCAGAACGATGGAGTGGCCATGAGGAGCCCTCTCTCTTTGGTGGTAGCCAACTTGTCCGCGGAGAGTTTTGAAGAAGTAGCCCTGGAAACCGGCAAACTGAAGCCTGTATGTTTCTTCTGATATGTGGACAACACATTTGTAATGTGGCCACATGGAAAGAACCAACTACAAATATTTCTACAACATCTAAATTCCATCCATAATAACATACAGTTCACTATGGAAATCGAGAAAGATGGACAACTATCCTTTCTTGATGTCATGGTGCAGTGCAGGTCAGGTGGCTCTCTTGGTCATAGTGTGTTCTGCAATGCTGCACACACTGACCTCTATCTACATGATTCCAGCTGCCACCTTCTGGCTCAGTTAAATGGAATCCTTAACACATTGGTACACAGACCACATATGATCTCAGATGAACAAAACCTATCTACAGAACTCAAACACCTGCAAACTGTGTTCTGCAACAATGGACACAGCAACTGCCAAATCTAAAGGGCCTTCCAACAATACAACTGCTGTATGGACCAAGATAAAGAACAAATGGAAGAATAGAGAAAAAGGCCTGGTATTTCCACCTTTTCCAGCAACATGTTGTCCAAAATAGGGAGACTACAGAGGCAACACAAGACTGACAATGTCTTCCAACCACCGGCTAAGAAGCGCGCCTTAATAGGAATGGTGAAGGACGATGTCGACCTCAAGAAAGCAGGCTTATACAAAATCCATGCGGCTGTGGCAAATCTTAAACCAGCCAAACAATTCGTACAGTGGAAGATCGATAAAAAGAACACCAACACTATACACACCTATGCCAACTAAGCCAATCTGCCGTAGCAGAACATGGTGTAAATACTGGACATGCAGCAAATTATGACAAGACAGAAGTATTGGCCTCCACGTATAACTGCTAGGACTGCATTTTCAAAGAGGCCATAGAAATTCACATAACAGACAACTTCAGGAACAGGGATGCTGGTTACAAACTCATTAAGGCCTGGGAACCAATACTAAGCTTTATCAAGGAGCAGTGGTGCAAATGGACATGAGATCATTCCGCCACGGCTACTGAAGAGATGCTATGCTGCCCCTCTTGCCCCCCCCCCCTCCCCCCCCCCCCCCCTCACCATCTCCACTTCCCCCACCACCTATCACCCTGTGCGCTGTTGGCGCATGGAATCGCACCTGGACCCACAAGAGAAAAATACTAGAGGCAGAGAGCAGACAGGTCAATGCATCAGCACCACCTGATCATGGCGCAATGGTTATTCACCGAAATATCATGGGCATTCGACAATATTATCCAGCTGGACACTTGAGAACCCTTCAAAAAACATAAGTGGTTGGTGTCTTTGACATGGGAGACTACATTATAAGCAATTGGTTGGAGGTGTTGGTCAATTAGGGCCTAAATTCTTTCAGTGGGGGCACAGAAACCAGCCAGAATGGGGTGTCCAGGATTGTTTGGCTTGTGGATTTAGGGGAGCAAGTTGAAGGTGGGTGTGCGGGGATTGATAGGGCTGAGGAGGGAAATGGATTCAGGTGAGAGATTCTGGGAAGCACCTAAGGCTTTAAGCAGGGAGGTTGTGTGTTGGACTTCTGGGATGGGATCACTCTGGCAGACTTTATAGGTGGAGAATTAGATAATTGATGGTGGCCTTCTGCCAGCTACTCACTGTGATTCGTAACAACAGTGGTAGAACATTTGTCTGCAGGTACTAATGATTAGGTCAGGGTTAGTTTTGAGGTTGTGTGTAGCTGTTCTTTCTTTTGCTGAAAGGTTATTGTTCTGAGGAAGGGACTTGGAAAACGATGGTGAGGCTAAGTTGGAGGTAAGGAATCCTGAAAGCTGGCCAGCAGGTGGTTAGGTGAGAGCGGGTGAGGATCACAGTTGATTTGTTGTATGATGTGGAAAAGTCAGGGTTTGTCAGTGTTGGAATTAGTTTGGCTTTGGTTGCAGGGATTGGCAGCAAATGTTTCCATTGCACAGATCGGGAGAAGGAGAGTAGGTCTTTTGACTACTCCAGCATGGTTAAATTTGGGTTTGGTGCTAAAAGTGAGGCTTTTGGATCAAACTGAAGATGGAGTGTTGGTAGGGAGTTTTGGGGGATGTGAAAAGTTGAAAATGTCAGCTACGCAGGGTTTCTGTGACTGAGGGGCGGACGAGGCAGAAACCTGTGGATTGGATAGAGGTTGGAAACTGGTGCCCTGACATATCAGTAAGATGCCAGCTGGTTTAACAATATATGTTTGGAATGCTCCTCCAGTTTCTGGAGAGCAGGGGATCAATTTTAGATATGTGAGCTGGGGTTGAACAGAAGCAGTATCTTGCAGAGGGAGCAAAGGTTGTTGTGGAATGCCTTTGGCCTTTGGATAGGACTGAAACTTCTGTGGAGCTGAGGGTTTTGGTGGAAAGGTTAACAACAGTGTTATGGGAATGTTTCTGCTTTGCATTTCTTGGGGTGCCGGTAGGGAGTTTTTGGGGGAGAGTGAAGTTTAAAATGGCAGCTAGCAGGCACCTTCCTAGACATGGACCACCTCCTCTCTTGTGGCTCCATTCACACCCCTGTCCACATTAAACCCACCAATCACCAACAGTACCTGAATTTTGGTAGCAGTCATCCCTTTCACACTAAAAAAATCACTCCCAAACAGCCTGGCTACTCAGGGATTGTGTACCTGCAGTGACAAGAAATCTTTTACCCAGTATGCTGAGCATCTCACCAAGGCCTTCACAGACAGGCACTATCTCCCATACGTAGTCCGCAAACAGATCTCCCATGCCACTTCCCCTCACCGCTTGAATTCTTCCACCATCCCCAATAACCAGCCACAAAGGAGCACCCCCTTCCTTCATCCATTATCACCCATACCTGAACAACTGAATCACATCCTTCGCCAGGGCTTTGATTACCTATTGACATGCCCTGAAATGAGGGTCACTCTACCCAAGATCCTTCCCACCGTCCACCTAACCTCCATAACATCATAGTCCATCCGTATGCCACTCCAAATCCCAACCTCTTGCCTAAAGGATCATATACCTGTGGAAGACCCAGGTGCAA
This sequence comes from Schistocerca piceifrons, assembly GCF_021461385.2. Lineage (NCBI taxonomy): Eukaryota > Metazoa > Arthropoda > Insecta > Orthoptera > Acrididae > Schistocerca > Schistocerca piceifrons. The sequence goes on along the minus strand of NC_060142.1, from coordinate 191,206,533 downwards.
GACCTGCCCAATCCACCCACCCAGCACTTCCTATTCCAGAATCAGAAATCCATCATCTCATATCATACATGTTAAAGCATTGATTTAGTGATAGCATTTTTGTACCAAGGTGCTATATAATTTTCTTTTTACTGAATCAGTTTCAATCATTTGAAAATTGTCTTTTTTGACTTATTGTATATTTTCATCCCTTTATATTGTAGGGTCTGCATGAAAAGATTGAGTCTGTGTGTAGGAAGCATGAAACTTTCCTTGTTTCTAGTTTCATATCTGTGCCAGAAGGTATTTGGAGCAAACAATTCTGGATTATTATTTATGAAAAGAATTATTTCATATAAATACCGGGATGGAACACTTAGTATGTTTAAGTCACTAAATGGCTGACAGGATTCTCTTAGCTTTGCACTACACATGTTCTTTATAATTTTTTCTCTAAAGTTAATATTCTTGTCAAATTGCTAGCATTTCCCCAAAAGACAATGTCATATCTCACTATTGCCTCAAAGTAGCTATGGTACAATACCTTTTTTGTGTCTTTGGCAGTGACATTGGCTAGGACTAACATAGCAAATGCCAAGCTGTTCAGTTTATTTTTTAAGTAGTCTGTATGTGAGGACCATGACAGATTTCTGTCCAGCTGCATTCCTAAGAATTCAACACTCCTGTTTTGTTTAGTTCCAGACTTCTGTGTGTTACTTGAATATCACCTATTTTAGATTGTTTTGCCTTAAAAAGCATAAGATATGTATTTGAAATATTTAGTTTTATGCCATTTAGATGAAACCACACACCTAGATTTTCTAGGGTTTTAATGACATTTTTGGGAATTTTTTCATCTACATCTACATCATACTTTGCAAACCATCTAATGGTGTGTGGCGGAGGATACTTTTGGCGCCACTATCTGTTCCCTCCAACCCTGCTCCACTCACAAATAGTGCATGGGAAGAATGATTGTCAGTAAGCCTTTGTATTGTCTCTAGTTTCTCGAATTTTCTCCTCATGGTCAATATGCGAGATGTATGTGGGGGAAAGTAATATGTTGTCCGACTCTCTTGAAAAGTGCTGTCTTGAAATTAATAGTAAATCTCTCTGTGATGCACAATGCCTCTCTTGTAATGTCTGCCAGTGGAATTTGTTTAGCATCTCTCTCGCCAACTAAATGATCCCGTGATGAAACGCGCCACTCCTCGTTGGATCTTCTCTGTCTCCTGTATCAGTCCTACCTGATAGGGATCCCAGATGATGAACAATACTCAAGAACTGTGCCTTACTGGAATCAAGGAACACGGCATCAACTTGAGCACCGTTGTCCACTGCTCTTTGGATCTCATGGAGGAACAGAGTAAGCTGAGTTTTGTAGGATCTCTGTTTGCAAAATCCATGTTGTTTTTCATAGAGGAGATGTTCATTTTCCAAAAATGTCATAATTTGTGAGCATAAAACGTGTTCCATAACTCTACAACAGATTGACGTCAATGATGTAATTTTATAATTGTGTGGATCTGTCTTATGACCTTCTTAAAAACAGGAATGACTTGCGCTTTTTTCCAGTCATTAGGTACCTTTCGTCGCTCAAGTGATCTACAATAAATTATTGCTAGAAGGGGAGCAAGTTCTTTCACATAATCTTTATGAATCTTATAGGTGTCTCACTGATACTGCCACCTTTCCACTACTAAGCTATTGTAGATGCTTTTCAGTTCCGTGATCAGTTATCTCAATAGCTGCCATTTTGACATTCATATGGTGATTGAAAGGAAGGACAGTGTTACAATCTTGGTGATTGAAAGGAAGGACAGTGTTACAATCTTCCACAGTGAAACAACTTAGAAAGACCAAATCCAATATTTCGACCTTCTCTCTGTTATCTTCCGTTTCGGTGCCGGTGTGGTCGCTGAGAGAATGAATAGATAATTTTGACCCACTTGATGTTACATCCGACCAAAACTTCTTAGGGTTTTTACTCAGGTTGGTTGACAATCTATTACTTTCAAAATCCTTAAACACTTCTGCCATTGCTCTTCTTATGCTCATTTTCTCTTCGTTCTGCTTTTGCTTGTCAGCTAGGTTTTACCTTCTCTTGAATCTGAGATGAAGTGCTCTTAGTTTACGTAGCGCTTTTCTAACACTGCTCTTAATTCATGGTGGATATTTCCCGTACATTAAAATCTTACTTGAAACATACTTGTCTAGGTTATATTGAACAATGCCTTTGAATTTTTTCCATTTGTTCTCCACATCTTCATCCTCATCACCAAATATTTGATGCCAACTGCTGAGATATTCTGAAATTTGTATCCTGTCACCCTTACTGAGCAAATATTTCTTCCTACCTTTCGTTACATTCATTGTAGGACCTGACGTCATAGATGCTGTCACAACCTTATGATCGCTGATACCTTCCTGTATGTTAACTGATTCGATAAGTTCAGGTCTGTTTGTTGCCAGGCAATGTAAGACATTATCCTCATGAGTTGGTTTTCTAACTATATACTCAAGGTAATTTTCGGACAAGATATCCAGAACAAAGCCATATGAATCCCTGTCCCTGGCTCCAGCTTTGATGGCACAACACTCCAAGTCTATACCTGGCAAGTTGAAGTCACCCTTTTACAATGGAACAATCAGGAAAATTACTAATGGTATTCTGCAAGTTCTCTCTGAAGCACTCTACAACTACAGATCCTGACCCAGGTGGTCTATAAAAGCATCCGATCACCATTTTTGACCGTTCTTTGATACTCAATTTCACCCAGATTAATTCACATTCAGAACCCATGATAACTTTGCTAGATTTTATTGAATTTTTTACTGCAGTAAACACACCTATCCTGACAAAAAACATTTCAATCTAAACTTAGGACGTTGTTGTCACTGATGTCTGGTTTCAGGCAGCTTCCTGTTCCCAATACTGTTACCTTCAGTAAATGATACTAATTCTGGGACCTGTCTGTAGATACTCTTGCAGTTTACTAAAATCATATTAATCTTTTCTATCCCTGATTGTGAGAACCAAGATTCTCTGAGGTCACTGTGGCTGATTTAACAGGCAAATAGTTTTTGATCCCAAGGGAGGGATTCTCTAAACTTAAATAAGCACCATGTGCATACCACATGTACTCCGTTACCCTAGTAGCTGCTTCCTGCGTGTAGTGCATGTCTGACCTATTAAGGGGAACCCTACAATTCTGCACCTGATAGCGGAGGTCAAGAAATTCGCATCTGTTACTGTTGCAGAGTCATCTGAGCTTCTGGTTTAGACCTTCCACTCTGCTCCAAACCAAAGGACCACAATCAACTCTGGGTACGATGCTATAAATAGACAGCTTAGCCTGCACCCCATGTGCTTTGCTAGTTGCCTTCACCAAATCAGCCACCCACCAAAAGGAGCAGAGGATGGCCTCAGAACCCAAGCGGCAGTCATCATTTGTGCCGACATGTGCCACTACATGCAGCTGGTTGCACCCAGTGTGCTCGATAGCCGCTGGCAGAGCCTCCTCCACATCACAGATGAGACCTCTCGGCAAATATACCGAATGTGTACTGGAATTATTTCATGCCTTGCCTGCTATCGCCCTGAGGGGCTCCATCACTTGCCTAACATTGGAGCTCCCAATGACGAGCATATGCACCCTCCGCACTTGTCCGGACTGGACAGGAAATCAACTGCTGATCCAACAGGAGAGGTATCCCATCCTGGCTCAGAGTTATCATTAACACTAGGTAGCACCTTGTACCTGTTGCTGAGACCTAGGGAGCCAGCCACATGGCCTTCTCCCTCTTTTGCCTTATGCCCAGTGACACGTGAACCCACCACTGTCTGCCACCCACACTGGAGTGTGGATGGAGCGGTCAGATGTTGCATATCAGAAGCCGCACCAATGTCTGGGTCACCAGGGGATTCCATTGGCACCAAAGATGTCACAGGTCTCGTCACTGGTGCCCCGACGTCACTGCAACTTTGAGCATTAGGCAGAAGCTTGTCTATGGTAGCTAATGCAGCTTCCAGCTGTTTACAGACAGTGGCCAACTCTCCTTGTGTCTGTTCACAACAAGCACAGTACCTAGCCATATCATACTGTGTATAAAATAGATGTAAGGTCTCAAAAGGTGCTACTGAGTTTGAGATGTATACAAAATATACCAAAGAAGAATAAAGTAAAACTAAAATTTGCTGTGCAGATTACTCACCATACTCTGAGACTACAAACTATTAAATAGAAATAAATTTCTTTACTGAAGTTGATGTACGAGGGTGAGTCAAATGAAAACCTTAAATTTGTAATAACAAATCGAAATTTCGCGCCGTTATCCTGGAAGTTGGTAAGTGTGGTACAAACAGTGTGCAGAATGGCCTGTAGGTGGCAACATAGTGTAGATGCACACATACCATTGCAGTATCAGTATAAAGATGGCTGTCCCACTTGCGACTTGTACCAGGGAAGAACAGCTTTCTGTTATTTGGTTTTTGCTTAGTGAAGGTGTGAAACCTATTGAAATTCATTGACAAATGAAGGTTCAGTACAGTGATGCATGTTTGTCACAGCAAAAAGTCTATGAATGGAGTAGGAAGTTTGCAAATGGTGTGACTTGAGTGGAAGATGCTCCTCATCCAGGTCAGGCACAACGAGTTGTGACTCCACAGAACATTGCTGCAGTTGAAGCCATAGTGAAGGAAAACCGCTGAGTGACACTGAATGACATTGCAGCATGTTTACAGATTGGTCATGGGTCAGCACACCACATTGTGCATGGTGTGCTTCAGTTTCACAAAATGTCTGCAAGATGGGTGCCACGGCAGCTGACTCCTGAAATGAGAGAACGACGTGCTGATGCTTGTGAAGAACTTCCTCGGCACTTTGAATGAGAAGGTGATGGCTTCCTTGCAAGAACTGTTACTGGGGACAAAACCTGTGTTCACTTCCACCAACTGGAAAGCAAGGAATGGCGCCATTCCTCATCACCAAAACCAAAGAAGATTCGAACAGAACCATTAGGAGGGAAGGTTATGCTGACTCTCTTTTGGGATGAAAAAAGGCATCATTTTGGAGCATTACATGCCTAGAGGGCCCACTGTCACCAGTGCATCGTACACAGATCTCCGAAAAAGTCATATGCGGCCTGCAGTCAAATCAAAGCGACGTGGATTGCTGTCAGCAGGTGTCCTTTTGCAACATGACAATGCAAGGCCCCACACTGCCTGTACAACTGTTGCAACAATCACAGACCTGCATTTTGATTGTCTTCCTCATCCACCATACTCACCAGATGTTGCCCCAAGTGATTTCCATATGTTTGGATCACTCAAAGATGCAATGGAGGAAAGAAGTTCCATTCTGATGAAGAGGTACGGCATGCGGTGCATGAGTGGTTGCGCAGACTACCAAAAGAATTTTTTTCTAAACGAATTTATGCACATTGTAAGCGCTGGAGGACTTGTGTTGAGCGTGGTGGAGATTTGTTGAATAGTGATACAGCTTTGTACCACTTCTGCACAACAAATAAAATTAAAAAAAAAAATTTAAGGTTTTCATTTGACTCACCCTCGTATTTACAGATACCTGTTATTAGAAACCTGTTTACCAAAGAGTTACTGCATGAGATAAATAGTCAAACTAAAATGCACTGATCTAAACTGTATGCTGTCTACTGGCACAAAAGTAAAACTAAGTGGCTTGACAGTTTCTGGCAATGGGAAAATTTACTCTAGAAACCCCCCTACACAAGTATATTCACAAGACTTTTGCAAAAACAAAAGCTATGGTTAATTTTCTAACCACTAGTTTATGCAGTAAAATACATAAATATAGTTTACTTCTTTGCAGAAGCACGTGAAAAAAAAACAGACTAAATTAATTATTGTTTATCAGACAACCGCTGCTGCTGCTGGCAGCACTGCTGAGCATCCTCTCAGCTCGGCGACAGCCGCCACACTGCATTTTTATTTTCTATTTGCATTTTTATTTTCTATGAGTACCTATGTGTCGTAAAACTGAATGATGATTTATATTTATGGTTAAGTTGTATATGTAGAAAAAAAAGTATTGGGCCTAGAATTGATCCTTGTGGTACCCCCTGTCAGGCAGTTCTCTATTTCGAGGAGTATTTTCCTTTGTCTGATGTTATGCCTACCCTTTGCTGTCTCTTTGTCAACTATGACTTAGTTACACAACTGTAAAACACCACCTGTAATTCCAGTCTTGTCACAAGTTTATCCTGCTCAATCAGGGATTGGTCCACCTGTGAAAGCACCAATGGCATTTACCTACTCTGCTTCAATCATTGCATAGCTTTTTGTATTGGTGCGACTACAAACCAACTGTCCACCAGGATAAACGGCCACTACCAGACTGTGGCCAAGGGCAAAGTAGACCATCCTGTGTCAAAGTAGACCATCCTGTGTCAAAGTAGACCACCCTGTGTCAGTGGGTGCTTCACTACCCGAGCGATCAGGATCCTCCCCTCCACCACCAGCTTTTCAAGCTGCGTAGATGGGAGTTATCTTTACAACACATTCTATGCTCCCGAAATCATCCCGGCCTCAGCCTATGGTAACATAGTGTCTCCACACCCTCCACCCAACACTTTTCAACCCATGTGTCCTGTCACCTCTTCCCCATACCTGTCTCCTACACTCTTTGTTTGCCACCCTCTGCCAATGCATCTGCTCATCTTCCCCCACTCCTCTCCTTTTCCACTCCATTTTCCCCATCTACCTGCCCCTCAACTTGTTGATGCTGTGCCTGTTTGCATTCTAGTCCTTGCACACTCCACCACACAGTGTTCCTATCTTTGTCCACATGTACACTGCTATCCCTTCTCCTTCCTCTTCACTGCCCTGTCCAGATTGCTGTACCATCCCACGTGATAGTTGCTTTGTGGTCTGAGCTGCTGGAGTTGGCAGTCATGTGCATGAGGTGTGCTTTCTTGTATGAATGAATGGTGAGCATTTCTCTTTCTCTGATGGAGGCTGTGGCCAAAAGCTTATGGGTAAGTGTCTTTTAATTGTTCCTGTCTGCAACTTAGTGTGTTATGTTCACGGTAAGTAGCAATCTGTCTTTTCCTACATTTTTGATATTCCTACCCAGTGTTTCCATTGTTCAACAAAAATGATTATGTCACAGTAAACTAGTAACTCTTTGGGTTGTAATGATATTCCATTCAAATCAATAAAATCTTGTGCTAACTTGGAAGCACTTCCCTTTAGTTACTTTAGTCGTGTTTCAATGAGTAAACATGTATTTTCTGAAAGACTGATGTATATAGTAAAAATACCCTTTTACAAAAATGGAGAGACTAAAAGAGCGTGTTATTATTTGTGTATGTTATTAAACTAACTTTTTCAATATGAGAAATTTGCGCCAGATATACTCAAATGAAGTAGTGCATTTGTTAAGACACTGGCTTCAGACTTTGGAGAATTGATGCGTAATGCTCTGTCTAGCCACTCTGATACATGTTTTCCCTAGTTTTACTAAATCACTTCAGGCTAATGCCAGGATGGTTCTCAGAAATGCCACAACTGTCTACCTGACTTGTTCATTTCTTGTTAAACTTGTCTGAATATTCATATGTCTGTAGGCTTATATATGTCCATTCTGTGTTGGACAGATTGTAATCAACTTGTGAAAGGTTATGATTAGTTTTATTCCTTGATTAAAAATTCACTTAAACACAAGATGCATAACACTTGCAATTAAGAGTGATAATAAGAAAAGGGTATGCAACAGAATAACAGCCAGTGTGTTGACGAGAAGTGCCAAAAATAAAAAACAAATAAACAATTCACCAAACACGCTAAGAAATTATATACATTCAAAGGTAAACAATACAGCAAGCTGCATACACAACAGTTAGTTGCCCCCGTACTTAGTTGACATATCCAGTATCTTTGTAAAAACATCCTTGGACGAATAATGACAAGTACTAAAGTTACGTCTAATTGTGGATCTGCCTCCCTCCTTCTTGTATTCTCAAAAATGTTTAAGGACGTTGCCTGCAGCAGAGTGTTGAACCACCTAGTGAGAATTACATGGTACAATGCTACATGGTACAATTCTGCCTCCCCCCACCCCCAACCCCCCCATGCCCCTCCCATTTCCCCGTTTCCCTTCCCATCATTTTGCTCATTTCATAATTGGTGTGTAATATATGCACATAATATGCATCTTAATGCTCATCAACACAGTCAAGATTTCAAGTGTGTGTGTGGGGGGGAGGGGGGATTGGGGGGGGGGGGGGAGGGGGGGTATGGCACTGTCACACTATCTGAATCACCTTTCTGACAATAACCATTTGACAACAGCTCATTTTGCTTTCTGTAAAGGTATCTATGCAGCAAAACAAAAATTTACCTCATTGACGTTTTATGTGATCTTGTTGAAGTCTTTTGTTGTGTAGATCATTAATTTCTGCTCTGGAAACTAAAATGGTATGTGACAGTCCTGTTGGGTTTGCAGTCAGAACTTCAAGTCATGTTGACACAGTGTTTAGGTGACCCACATGGTCTTTGTTTTCAGACAAGGTCTTGCTTTTGTAGTCTCATTGAACTGGTGCTGCACTGGAGCTGGTGAACCTGTATCAGCTAAAATAGGGAAAATTTAAGAAGCTTTAACATCAAGACCATGTTCTGTGTGTCAGTTAAGATTGTTGTTGTTGTTGTGGTCTTCAGTCCTGAGACTGGTTTGATGCAGCTCTCCATGCTACTCTATCCTGTGCAAGCTTTTTCATCTCCCAGTACCTACTGCAACCTACATCCTTCTGAATCTGCTTAGTGTATTCATCTCTTGGTCTCCCCCTACGATTTTTACCCTCCACGCTGCCCTCCAATACTAAATTGGTGATCCCTTGATGCCTCAGAACATGTCCTACCAACCGATCCCTTCTTCTGGTCAAGTTGTGCCACAAACTTCTCTTCTCCCCAATCCTATTCAATACTTCCTCATTAGTTATGTGATCTACCCATCTAATCTTCAGCATTCTTCTGTAGCACCACATTTCGAAAGCTTCTATTCTCTTCTTGTCCAAACTAGTTATCGTCCATGTTTCACTTCCATACATGGCTACACTCCGTACGAATACTTTCAGAAATGACTGCCTGACACTTAAATCAATACTGGATGTTAACAAATTTCTCTTCTTCAGAAACGCTTTCCTTGCCATTGCCAGCCTACATTTTATATCCTCTCTACTTCGACCATCATCAGTTATTTTGCTCCCCAAATAGCAAAACTCCTTTACTACTTTAAGTGCCTCATTTCCTAATCTAATTCCCTCAGCATCACCCGACTTAATTAGACTACATTCCATTATCCTTGTTTTGCTTTTGTTGATGTTCATCTTATATCCTCCTTTCAAGACACTGTCCATTCCATTCAACTGCTCTTCCAAGTCCTTTGCTGTCTCTGACAGAATTACAATGTCATCGGCAAACCTCAAAGTTTTTATTTCTTCTCCATGAATTTTAATACCTACTCCGAATTTTTCTTTTGTTTCCTTTACTGCTTGCTCAATATACAGATTGAACAACATCGGGGACAGGCTACAACCCTGTCTTACTCCCTTCCCAACCACTGCTTCCCTTTCATGTCCCTCGACTCTTATAACTGCTATCTGGTTTCTGTACAAATTGTAAATAGCCTTTCGCTCCCTGTATTTTACCCCTGCCACCTTTAGAATTTGAAAGAGAGTATTCCAGTCAACATTGTCAAAAGCTTTCTCTAAGTCTACAAATGCTAGAAACGTAGGTTTGCCTTTCCTTAATCTTTCTTCTAAGATAAGTCGTAATGTCAGTATTGCCTCACGTGTTCCAGTGTTTCTACGGAATCCAAACTGATCTTCCCCGAGGTTGGCTTCTACTAGTTTTTCCATTCGTCTGTAAAGAATTCGTGTTTGTATTTTGCAGCTGTGACTTATTAAGCTGATAGTTCGGTAATTTTCACATCTGTCAACACCTGCTTTCTTTGGGATTGGAATTATTATATTCTTCTTGAAGTCTGAGGGTATTTCGCCTGTTTCATACATCTTGCTCACCAGATGGTAGAGTTTTGTCAGGACTGGCTCTCCCACGGCCGTCAGTAGTTCCAATGGAATATTGTCTACTCCGGGGGCCTTGTTTCGACTCAGGTCTTTCAGTGCTCTGTCAAACTCTTCACACAGTATTGTATCTCCCATTTCATCTTCATCTACATCCTCTTCCATTTCCATAATATTGTCCTCAAGTACATCGCCCTTGTATAGACCCTCTATATACTCCTTCCACCTGTCTGCTTTCCCTTCTTTGCTTAGAACTGGGTTTCCATCTGAGCTCTTGATATTCATACAAGTCGTTCTCTTATCTCCAAAGGTCTCTTTAATTTTCCTGTAGGCGGTATCTATCTTACCCCTAGTGAGATAGGCCTCTACATCCTTTCATTTATCCTCTAGCCATCCCTGCTTAGCCATTTTGCACTTCCTGTCGATCTCATTTTTGAGACGTTTGTATTCCTTTTTGCCTGTTTCACTTACTGCATTTTTATATTTTCTCCTTTCATCAATTAAATTCAATATTTCTTCTGTTACCCAAGGATTTCTACTAGCCCTCGTCTTTATACCTACTTGATCCTCTGCTGCCTTCACTACTTCATCCCTCAAAGCTACCCATTCTTCTTCTACTGTATTTATTTCCCCCATTCCTGTCAATTGCTTCCTTATGCTCTCCCTGAATCTCTGTACAACCTGTTAAGATTAGGGTTCCGTTAAAAATAATCTGGGGCTAAAGCTGCCCAGAGTTTATAAGAACGCCACTGAGGAAAACATACATTGATCAAACTATTCACACTGTTGAGGATAGATGAGCGGAACATAATTGTCATGCAGTGTTACAACAACTTGAAAAATTTACAGTGATGGAGCACTGCTTAACCAAGTGACACACAATGAAATATAATGAGGCACAGGTGATTGCTGTTTCTTATTACTGTAATTATATTCTGAAGGAATCCATTGAAATAAGCTGGCTGACAATCAAATTAATAAGGACAATGGCTATACTCTAAGCAAGTCATGGAACACTGCATGATGTGCATTAAAACACTACATTCAGAAGTGGCAGAATAATTGGTTGTCTGGGCTGTGGCAGCAATAGGTCTTCTTGTTTGTCTTTGCCTTTGGTGGCATTGCTAGTATCCTCTGCAGTTAGGGCAGCACTCATGACAGTCCGTGCTTGGGATGAGTACTCCCTGCTAGCATATATAGGTTCTCCAGTTCCAGCATAGTATCAGTCTGAAGAGATTTAGCCAACAGCAACATCTCACCTGAAGATGAGAGCCATGTGGACTGTCAAAGTATTTTGTCAGTTTGGGGTAAAGATCTGGCTACAAACACAAGAAGAGTATCTCCAAGTTTTTTCCACTGGAAAAATGTATGAAGTTTTTAAAACAGTGTGGAGTCAAATGCATTCCTCTTGAATGGACCGAGTCATATCTTAACAGTATAAAAGAGAGAGTGTCACACTAACAAACGAGTTCACAAGAAAAAGAGTGCCAAATTAAGTAAGAGATTTATTGGAAGTTGCTAGTCTGCTAGCTTTAGTCTGGATGTGACTGACTGGCATGCAGATAGTGGCGCCCAGCATGTACCATGGCATAATTATGTGCCATCATTTTGCTGCAAATGGTTGACTTTATGGCATTGAGTTCTTTTGCTTAGATGTGTGCCATTACACTCATCTCCTCTTTGAAGAATTCATCCTTTCAGATTCTCTCTGTTGCTGTATCTGGAACTAGCTAATGTTGTATAGTACATTTCAGACACATTCAGTTAGCCTTCCATTCACATCATCTATAGGAGTCCTTCTGTAACAGTTCAGCAGCTAAAAAGGATACCCATGTACAATTAAAATCTTTCCATGTTTTTAAGGTTTCAGTCACTGCCTCTGGAACTATCACTAGACCTGCTAACAAGTACCAGGATAGGTGAAATGGGTTGTCACACTTATACTTTTGTTCACTTTATACATGTGTAAGTTCGACCACCAGGCAGCACTTTTCTTTCAGGATGCAGCAGATTAATGATGTGGGTCAGTGTGCCAGCAAGCCTGGATGCAGTTTTTTATGGTTCCTAGAGAAGACTACATGAATACCAAGCTGGTAGCCATGTCCCACCTCAATTACATGATTCACAAACATTTCAAAAATATTCTAAATACTTGCTTTACTTGTTGATTAAAGGAGACAACTCACAGAAAAGCAGAAGCATTGAGTCATCAATAGACCCACACTGAAAGAAAGAAGCACACACACACCTATGCCTGTACATGGTAACATTGGGACTCACACTACCAATGCTGCATTTCACCAGACGGAATAGGCTATGGTGGGGGTTGTGTCAGGTGGTGTGAGTAAAGTAGAAAGTAATGAACAGCAAGGTAAAGTTTGGTATGGATGGCCAATGGCTTGGAGGGAGGCAGCCAGTTTGCTGGATACGAATATGTGCAGGAGGGGTGACAGGAGCGTGGTTGCACAGTTGCCTGAACCAGTAGAGAACTGCACACGATGAAGGTATGTGGGGACATGAAATGGGAGGGGATGGAAGGAAGAAAGAAGAGGAAACTGTTGGTTACCAGCAACTGAGACCAAGACAATTATGGAAGCAAAGGATGTGTTGTGGGGACAGTTCCCATTTGGATGGTTCAGAGCAGCTGGTGATTGAGGAGACGAACCAGATTTTCTGCATTGTTAAGCAGCTACTGAAGTTGAGCTTGTTAAGATTAACTATATATTGTGCCACTGGGTGGTCAACTTTGTTCTTGGCAACAGTTTGATGATGGCCATTCACCGTGGTGTTCAGCTGGTTGGTAGTCATACTGGCATGGAAAGCTCTGCAATGTTTTCAGCAGAGTTTGTGTATGATGTGGCTGCTTTCACAGTTGGCTTGCCCTCTGGTGGAGTATTATATGTCTGGGACAAGACAGGAGTAGGAGGTACTGGGTGAGTCTATTGAGCAGGTCTTAAACGTTGGGTCTCCACAAATATATGATCCCTGTTTTAAGGGGTAGGGAGTGGAAGTAGTATAGGGATGGACTAGGATGTTGAGTAGGTTGGGTGGGCAACAGAAGACCACTTTCGGAGGGGTGGGAAGGATTATGGGTAGGATGTCCTTCATTTCAGAGCATGATGAGAGACAATTAGAGATCTGACTGCTGTCTTCCTCTTACCCAATGGCCATCCACCCTTACCCCTCTCCCATTGCTCCAAAAGCTAGAAAGTTTGTTTTCTTTTTGTGTGTCCCTATCTTGTGCTTTTAGGTAAGTGGTCTCCTTTAATCCAAAAGTATTTACATTCTGCCAGAACTTCCCTTTAGAAATGTTCTCATGTTTTCAGAGGAGTATAACACTAAATTCAATCACTTGGGGAATACAGTTTCCATTTTGGGAGGGTGGGGGTGTGGAAGGAGTTTGTTGTGGGGTGGGGTGGGGGTGGGGGGGGGGGGGGTGTTGTGATGGCAACAGGAACGTAGGGCATTATGGCAACTTACACCACCAGATTAACAAGCTCACTCTGTGCAGGTATTGGATAAAAGCAAGGAAAGGCATTGTGTATGATGTGTAAATGATCAATAGAGCAATGCATGCAACATGTGTTATCGTTGGCACACGACGTGCCACATATCTGGCAAAAAGGGACACTGCAAGAATTTGTTTTAGGAGTACTTCTGTGTTTTTATTAAACCAACCTACTGATGTTTAGGGTCACTGCCTTTTCAGGCAGCTGATACAAATCTTTGGGCCTGTTGACATCAACATGTGCTTTTACTAGGAAAGTTTCCAATTTTACAAACAAGACCCATGTCCAGTAAATTTTCTAGTGGTAGTGATTGGAAATTGGACAATGTTTTTGGGATAGATTATTTCCACTCTTTGGCTTTGTGGTTCATGTAACAGTTCAGCCACATGAGTTAACATTTGTGTGTGTGAATGTACATACTTCTAGTAGAGAAAGTTCAAGAGCTCATAAGATAGTGTACATTTCTGTTGCATGTTTCTATACCTCACACATCAGTTGGATGTTGAGTATATTGGATGGTAGTTTTGTGTGTCACTTCTGTTACTGTTCTTGTAGATGAGTGTAACCTGTGCTTTCTTTCAACTACTGGGCACAGTTTTTTATTTGAGGTATCTGCTGTATATTATGGTTAAAAGAGGGGCTACATCAGCCAAAAATTTGGTATAGAATTTGATAGGTATTCATTAGGCTCTTGAGCATTATTGAGTTTTAGAGATTTCGGATATTTCTCAGCATCACTAACAGAAGTATCTATATCACTTGTCTTTGCAGTGGTGCAAGAACTAAAGTGGGACAATACTCCTGGATTTCTCTTTGTGAAGGGACATCTGAAAACAGAGTTCAGCATTTCTGCTTTGCTTTACTAAACAAAATATGTGAGTGAATGAATGAAATGAATGCCTTAAGGCTCTCTCTCATGATGGGAGTCACAGAATGTTGTAAGTCTGCTTCTTCAACAACAGATATTTTATTAAGTGCACATTATTTACTTATAAATCACAGAAAGTAATATTTCCTGATTCATTTGGAAATATATGAAAACTAAAAGTTCTGAAGGTTGATGCTTATTGGTCAGTATAGTGGAAGTTTGTTGAATAACATACTTGTTAGGGCTGGATAGCACTGTAGGTTCTACTTGAAAGCACTCAGATATGAAACACTCTCAGAGCACTCATATGTCATCAGTTCTTTCACTGATTACACAACTGTTGGATGATCAATGTGTGAAGACAATACTCCATTAGTCAGACAGGCAAGCCCAAGAGAAGTCCATGTAGCAGGTTTGTTGTCAATAGGTACAGTGGAGAGCTATCTGTAAGCATTAGCAGGATTGTGACAAATGAAGCCACTTGCGGTAGATGCTCTTGTTGTTTTGCCATATGATTTAGCACCAGTGGATGTATCCTTCCATGTCTTGCCTATTGTCAGCGCCAGATGTGTGCATAATTATATCAGTTGATTCAGCGAGTCATTCAATAGGATTAGAAGATCTCTTCCCCCCCTGATTTGCCCATAGTGCCAGCCGGTGTGGAGGAGGATGAGTTGGTCATGATGTGGCATGCTGCTAAGGCTGGGACACAGCTTCATATAATGCTGGTGTTGGTAGAGAAGACATTTCTGGCTCTGGTGCCAGACAAACAGGAGGCAATGGTGGTTCATACTAGCACTTTTTGCTGGTTCCAGAGAAGGCTGTCGGTCTGACATGAGAACCAGAGCAGACTGGGGGGCTTCCTGTGTACATCTGGAACCAGATCTATAGAGGTAATGGATGCCAGCTGGATAACCACCCATCATTGGCTCATTGAATCGACAACTAAAATTCACATGCACATGATCCCGTGGGTGGGAAGGCATAGGCCATGGCTGATAGGCTTCGGGCACTGCTGGTTACAGCATCCTACAAATTTGTCAGTGTTTATCCATGCATGGTGTCCTCATTGACAAATGGCCAGCACACATATTGGTGGACCAAATTCTTCATGGTAGAAATACCCAGTGGGACTGATGTAGGAGCCGCAAAGCAGAACTTACGAAAAAATGTCTTCTGCGCCCTACATCCAAGCAACCCCTCCCATGTGTCTATATCTCATTGGCACTGTACTACTGGTATACTAGCTTAACAGATGTTGTTTTGAATTAATTGATGGGAAAGCATCATTGATGAAAACTTCAACAAATTGCATTTACAACATATTAAGTAAATCACAGAGAGCAGAAAGATAAATATGAAATCTGTTTATAGTAATGTACAAGTGTCATGAAATGAGCGGATGTCGAGCCCAGGATTGGGTCCTCAGTTCGAGAAGGTACTCTGTCTGTGAAGGAAAGAAGGCATTCGGTGATAAATATGGATACAGTATACAGATAAGTGAAGTATCAGTGAATGAAGAAACACATGTACTGATGTCATTTGGGCAGTTCTGTTACTCATCTTCATTAGCTCATTGGTGGCCCGGGCAATGTTCCTTGGATACCTGAGTGATGGAATGTCCAGGCAGAGTGTCAGGAGCTGTGTGATGTTCCAGCTGAGCAGTGAGTTTTTACTTTTCTTCAATTGAAAAAAAATTATTGTAATTGAATGATTAGTGTTATTATTGATCAGTAAAGATGCATGCTGCTGAAAATATTAAATGAGTTGGTATCTTCTGCACCTTAGCTGATTCAGTCAATGGTACTCGCAGAGTTTTGTGCAGAACAATCTTGCTCATCTGCATACATACTGACTTTTGCAATCTGTCTTGCATTTGCTGGACATAAGTTGAAGAAGCCTCTCAGAAACTGGGGGCTTCACTTTGGCAGTAGAAGTCAGCCATCACTTTCTTTGTCAACTCGTGCCTGCACTCTGTGGATCCAGGTAGGACAAATAAGTGTGACTGATAGGGGCTGTTTGCTGCACAGATTCGTATGGTCAAGTGGGCACACCTTCAAACAAATTTGCAACTCATATATACATTATGCTTGAAGTAAGTATAATCAGAGTGGGACAATTGTATTGATGTGTATTCGGATGGACAGAAGACTTCCACTTCCAAGTCCATGAAGTGCTTTAGGAGGTCGACAAAAAATCAATCCATGAAGGTACAATTTAGAAGCACCATGATACCAACAGTTTCACAAGTTAATTTTTCTATTGAATGCAGCAAACTGGGATGCACTAATAACCATGCTGATGACAAAATGCAATGAAACTGGAATCACCTCAAAATAGTGCGAATGGTAGAATCCTGGCTTCAGGTCACAAGAGTAGGGGAAGATGTTAATCCCCTGTTCTTAATGAAGGGTTTCCAACTTCCCTCCAAAGTATGTTTCCTCAAGCCAGGGATAGCTACAGCCTCTCAGCTCGTCCACCATCTGGGAAGTGCAGCAGAGAAGATGCCAACCATATTCTCTGCCTCCATGCAATAATTGGTTGCGACTCTGCGTACACATTATTCAACCAAGACAATGTTAAATTTCTTAAGACCCTCTCCAAAAATCGTGATCTTGAATCTTACATTATTAAATTCACTGATTCTTTAGCCTATCTAAAGGTAATAACAGTTCCTGTTGAGAAATTTCTGATCGCCCTTTATGCTGCTAACCACCCAACCATAGCAGCATGAGACACGAGCCACAAAACACAGCTTCCATGCTCCTACTGAAGCTGCAACTCAACAACACACAGACTTTTTCATCAGGTACAGCATGGATTGGAAACCTCTTGGATAAAGAGCAGTGAGGGTGGAAATTGCCAAACAATGGGTAGGTTCCCATAACCACACTGAAATCTCCAGTCCTCCAGAGGCTTCTTCAGCTTATATCTTGCAAGTGGAAGACAGATTGGCAAGGTTGGTGTGTGGGTGTAGGTGCACAGGGCTGCTCTTCAAGAAACTGTGCCAGCAATATAAAAGGTTGCACTCAAACATCAACAACAATGTTGAATATAGATGATGAAGATGACCAGGAGAATCCCCTTGCAGTACTGCTGCCTGAAGCAGGTGGGGTGACACTAAGTATTAATTTGTGTAATACTTTGCAGCGTTACCCATCTTTCATAACCAGTTTTTCTCTGTCATAACAGTAATCATTCAATTACAATAATTTTTTTCAGCTAAAGGACAGCAACAACTCACTGTTCAGCTTGGACCTTCCACAGCCCCTGACACTTTGCGAGGTCCTTCCATTGCTAAAGTCCTTTCGCCTGGACCTTCTGATTCCCAAGAAACATTGCCTACGCTGCCAACAGCCAACCAGAGATGAGTAAAAATACTGTGCACATGACTTCAGTGGAGGTATTTCTTCATACATCATTAGTTCACTTATTTGTCTTTTGTTTCCATATTCTGCCACTAAATGCCTTCTGTCTTTTGCAGATGAAGAATTTATTCAAAGTGATGACCCAATTGTGGACCCAAAATTCACTTATTTCATGACACATGTACATTGCTACTTACAGATTTTGTGTTCATCTTTCTATTCAGTGTCACGAACTTCAAATTTTGTGAAAATAACCTGTTAATGTTTTCATTAAAAAACTTTCCCATCAGTTCATTCAAAAAATCCTCTTCTAACTGTAATACACTGCAAGTATAATGCCAGTGAAAGATAGACAGCTAGAAGGGATCATTTGGCTGTAGGGTGCAGAAGGCATTTTACATAGTTACCACTTTGCTCTCCCCCTCCCCTTGAGAAAACTGAATTTTACATCATATCTTGTAGGATATTTAATGCACTTTCACATGGTGTATGAGTTTTTGTTGATAACACGTATATTTTTCGAGTTGTTGGAAATGAGAGTGGGCGTTTTTGACATTTTACAGAAGGCCCCAAAAAGGCTGCTTTGCAGTGCACTTTAGCATCAATATTGCTCGTCAGAAAACCAAACCTACCTAGTGCATCTTGTAGAAAATTTTGTCTACTTTCATTTCCTATATCTTTGAAAAACGCATGGTTTTTCAAGATATAAGCAAAAAACTGGAAAAAAGGTTTCACTTTTTTCCCTGTGAAATTGTCATCCTACAAGGAGAACCTACAAGGTAGTAAACATGAAATTTGGATTCAGCACCCCAAAAAACATATAGAACCATTGAAAAAAAGACTACCGCAATTTTGTTATGAAAATCAGTTTTGAACACCAGTTGACTGGACTACTGTGGTCAGCCTGTTTCAGAGGGGATCTTTATGTGTGGCATCCGCAATGTAGTCAGCCAGTTTTTACAAACTGGCAAAGCCATCTTAAGAGTGTATCTTTACGTGTGGCTGCTGCAACAGCTCTGGAAGTGATGAGGAACTCTTCCAATGTTTATTTCAATTGTGAATCAGTGTGAAAGTGAACAGTCTCTTGTCTAATAAATTACTCATGGGTACCTTTAAGGAATTGTGACAGTGTGTCTAAAATAATGTGCTGAATCAGTGTATGGTAATGAATGGAATAGTGCTAATTTGACAAAGAGCCCAGCATTCTAGCCTAAGATGTGCATTCAGGAAACTTTGACATAGGGTCAAATATGATTGACAGTGGCTTATGATCTGTGACCAGATTAAATTGATTGTCATACAGTAAAATGCAGAATTTCTAAAAGACATAGTTGACTGTCAGTGCTTGTCCATCTAGGAATAATTTTCTTGTGCAATGGGGAGGCGAACAGGATTGGCCACTCTGAACCATTCTGGTACTTATGCGGTAGAATGGACCCAACACCTTGTGGTGACGCGTACACAGTCAGCACAAGAAGTAAAGGAGGTTGACGCAATGTCAGGCAATGAGTGGTTTGGAGACACTCCTTCAGCTTAAGAAATGCTTTGTGACAGTCTGCAGACCAATCGAAAAAAGACCCTTTTTCTCTGAATTTGATTCAATGGATGGGCTATAGTTACAATTTAGATGATAAATTGGCCATAATAGGTAACCTCGCCCGTAAAAACTTGTAGCTGCTTTACCTTCTTTGGTGTAGGAAAATGGGAAAAGATTCCTACGCTCTCCAATGTTGGTTTAAGGCCATCGGGGCTAATGTTATATCCCATATACTTAATGGAAGCCTTACAGAAAGAGAGTTTTATGAAGTTACGCTTTACCCCAGTTTGAAAAAGGACAGAAAATACTCACTGGAGATACAACTTATGCTTCTCCTGAGTCCATGACCATTGTATCATCCAAATAATTGACACATTTTGGAATGTTGTCAACAGTTTGTTCTAAAATTTCTGGAATATTGCTGGTGCACTAGCAACATCAAAAGCTTACCTGCTCTATTGATAGAGGCCTTAAGGATTATTTAATACCAGAATGGCTTTTGAAGCTCCCGAAATATTGGTCTTAGAGAAGTACTGGTCCCCTGCCAATGTTTTAAATAATTCACAGAACATGGAAGTGTGGATGAGTCCACAACTCATTGCCCTTTTAATTTGCCTTCTTTGCATATATGGGACACACTCATACATTTTAGAGACACAGTGCAGTTTCTGGGCCTCATTTTTGACTCCAGGTTGTCATGGTTGTCACACCTGCGAGACTTGAAAGCCAGAACCCTAAAGGCACTCAACATTCTCAAGTGCCTTAACCACAGGTCTTGGGGAGCAGACAGGGCGCATCATCTCCAGTTTTATCAGGCTTTTGTGCATTCGCAGCTGGACTATGGGTGCACAGTGTATAGGTCAGTGAGGCCTTCTTTTTTGCGGATCCTTGACCTGTCCACCATGTGGGGATTCGACTGGCCACAGGTGCTTATCGGACTAGTCCTATACCCAGCCTCTGTGCTGAGGCGGGAGAACTGCCACTTACCATCCAGCGGAAGCTCCTGTTGGTGCATCAGGCTTGCAAATTTCTTGCAGCTCCACCCTCACTCGCTCACCATATTGTTGCTCGTCCACCTCTGGAACACCTTTTTTCCAACTGTCCACGAGCCATGATGAAATTAGGGATCCATGTGCAATGTGTGCTGGAGGCCCTCGGTGTGGATCCCGTACAGTCCCAAATCCAGGTTTTTAACCGCCTGCCACCCTGGTTACTGGAGAGGCCCAGAGTGATTTTAGATTTGGTACAGTACAAGAGAGCTTGCACTCCTGCCACTGTTTTTATGCAACTTTTTCTGCCATTTTATCTGAGCACCATGACTATGTAGCTGTTTTTATGGATGGGTTAAAACAGGAGGATTCTGTTGATTGCTCTGTTGTTTTTCCAGATTGTGTCCTCAAGTGTTTGTATCCAGCAGATAAAATAGTCCAGAAAATCCAGGATGCCCTCCTCCAACTACAAAGACTGGGGAAGGAGGTGGTTTTTCTGCTGGGTTCCAGGGCATGTCAGCATTGCTGGGAACGAAAGGGCAGATCTCGCAGTCAAGGTGGTATGTCTTGATCCACAAGTATTTCAGTGTGCCATCCCCCTGCATGCACTCAACTCGCTATTGAGCTCACGAGACATGCATTGGTGGGAGGATGAGTGGCTGGATATGACTGACAATAAGCTCTGTTTAATCAAGCCCACAACACATGTGTGGTGTACTTCTTTCCATCCCCGTAAACGGGATGAGGTTCTCCTCACTCGGCTTCGGATAGGCCACAGTCCTATGACACATGGCTTCCTGCTCCGGCGAGAGGAACCCCCAATGTGTGGTACTTGTGGCATCCAGGTCACTGTGTGCCACATTTTATTTTCTGACCAACTGCTATCTCCTTTACGAAATACTCAAATGAATGTGGTTAAAGTTTTAAAGTTCTGTGACTTGTCCAATGTTTTTACCAAGATTTTAGGGGGAGAGTCTTAATTTGTACACAGGATGTCAGGCTCGCCCATATTTTACGTAAATGGCCAGCCAGTGACAATTTCCTGTGACACCCTTGGCGCTCCTTTCTCATTATCCTTATGTTTTATTTTCTTATACAGCATTTTGCATCTTTTCTCCCTTTCTTTGTGTGTATTTTTGAAGTCCCCACAAAGGCATAAAGCACCGCATGGCTTATGAACAATTACTGGAGGTGATTTAAGGAATTGTGTAACAACACTTTAACTCTTCTAAGGAATCTAGTTCTGCTCTAACCTTTTATTTTGCAAGCTTCGAATGCAGTACTGCGGACTCCCTTAATGTAATGTGAGTGAAAAAAGCCATTACCAGGCCTTGAGAAAAAAAAGGGAAGATACTGGAGACATAAAATCGACTTCTAGACATTGAATGGTCTTCTGAATTGTTTGGACTGTTTCAATAGAAAAACCTAAGGCTGTAAAGGCATCCGGGCCAAAAATCTTTTCTTCTGTGGTTTCTGTTAGTACAAAGAAAGAAATGGTTTTGGTTACCCTGCTCATTCGCTAATTCGAGAACTACCTGGCCTGGTATCTGAATTTCATGATGAGTGTAAGTCCATACATTAGCTACTCCTGATTTTAAGGGTGGAGGTATGTATCCTGATAAATAATTGAGATCAATGCTGTATTAAAAAAGAATAAAATGAAAATACTGTGAGCTGTTGTTGACAACGTAAGACAGCATGGTGCTACCTTCGACTGTGATGTCATTTACTTGCCTATGTGCATTCGACTGCTGATGGCGTGGCTGGATATGACAAAAATCTGCTTTATGACCTTGCTGAAAACACTGTTGACAGACATCATGGGTAACTATGTCTAGCATGTATAGAAAAATAATCACGTGCACTGGGCAATCTGTAAAAATTCTCCAAAGCTGGGTGGCAAAACTGTTATGTTTGGTTTGATTTCTGTCTGGTTGAATGGAAGCCACTCCACTGCTTCCTGACTGCACAATATATCTGAAATTTTACCATAAGACAGAGTAGATCATGCTGCATTTGTCAATCAAGATGACAGTTCTGATGTCCCAAAGTCCGTGGAAATGGAAACCTAAACTGCTTGAGAAATCTTGAAAGCCATAACAATATGCAAAACTTAAGCTAAAGAAAGATCTGGCTACAGTAACATCTGAGCATGCACTCCACTGTTTGGTGCTAATCTAATCGCCACACCAGTTTATAGTACACAAGAACAAATAAACTTGCATTTTCTACTTAGGCTTCCTAAGTCTGAGATGCATGGTGCCATAACTGTCTGATGTTGCTTTATGCTGATGAAGAAACTCTAAATGAGCAATTGCCACATGCATTTTTGAAGTAAAATATTCATAAAAAAAGCGAAAATGGTGACGGGCAGCGCTGATGGATCAAATGATGAGCCAACTTTTAAACAAGATAATAGAACTATGGATTTGCGAATAACACAATGATTCACTATTTCTCAGGGCACTTAGTGTCACTTGTGTGGAACTGAACTGCTAATCACTTTTGATGCACTTCTCATTCATCTTGAGCTTCATTGAATGGCTGGAAAGTTGGGATTGCCAGAAGCAATTATAGATGTGTCAGATCCACCAACTTATGTATGCGCTTATATGGCTATTCAAGCTGTTGTTTTCAGGGCTCGAAGAACTGCTTGTCCATCATGATTGAATCACTCAGTAAAATCTACGTGCCATTGGTTCACTGAAAACACAACTGTTAGTTGAGTAGTGGGTGAAGACAGCATTAGGAAGACAGCCATGTTTGTGTGCATGCCAAATGTTGATGGTAGGTAACAAAGTCCAGATCACAGTCCATGAAAAAAATCCATAGCACAGGTCATCATCAATAGCTATGCCACAGAATGTGCTGAAAACATTGGAATAATAATAATAATAATATCTGCCTGGGATGTTTTTCCATGTGTCTTAGAGTGATCAGATGTAGCCAATAGAGGAGTTGCACCTAGCAGCCTCACCAGTTCTATGCATAAGCATACTGACTGATCCATTAAGATGTCCAGTGGTATTACAGCACAAAGCAAGAATACAGTGAAATTAACCTAAAGCAACAATAATTTGGTGGAATTGTTGAGAAAGCAGGGGTGCAGAAAACTGTATAAAAGGAACTCCATATTGAGATAATAAGCACTTCCATTCTGTTCACAGATGGGCCAATTAGACCCGACTGTCCACCATGCCATCCACCAGTCAGTGGCCTCATATTAATGCTGTATAGAGGTATGGGAGTCAGCATGCTGCGCTCTCAGCCATTTTTGTGTTAGCAGACCTGGTGCCCTTACTTAGGCAAGTAGCTCCTCAACTGGCATCATGAAGCTGAGTACATCTCATTGCAGACCTTCCAACAAGAAAAAAATCCCTGGCAATACCACAAATCAAGCCCGTTACCCTTTGTACTTTGGTACTTTTTGTTGCTTTTACTGCCTCGTGGTCACAGTACCAGTTTCAACATGGACATCCTGAAAAAGGGCAGGTCTAATTGTTGTCATTAAATCTAATATCTTTCTGTCCTGAGTGGCCTTTTGAACTGTCTTGATAGTTTTTAGAGAAGACATTTGTGTTTGTTTTGCTAGCTTTTTGCCATGTCCACCACTTATAAAACAGTAATTATCCAGTCAGTTGTTGGAGGATAAAGACTCTGTCAGTGATAACAGTCTGATGGGAACATATGTACTGCTGAGCTGAGGTTTTTTTCTCAAGTTCACTGTTACATGTACAGACCATAGCTTGTATGGAGACACCCTGTGGCAAGGATGCTCCTGGGGACCCGGAATGGAGCTGTTTAGAAATGAAAGAGTTAAAGGGAAGTCATGGTGTATTCTGAAATTATGGAATAAAGAAGGAGACAAAAGGAAAAACATACTGGCTGCTCCATTGTAAGCTGACAGAGGGGGTGGGGGGGTGGGGTGGGGGGGTGCTTCCTGTGGCTTACAGCACTGTTCCTGCATGCATGGAAGGAGCAGAGGGGGTAAGCGTTGCAAGATGTGCAGGGTGCTTGGGGAGAGAAGGAAGACACAGTAATGCCGGAGAAGTGTGGAAATGCAGTGGTGCTCCAAGAAACAGGAAGGGAGAGCGAGGATGGTGGCACATCCAGTGCCAACACATGCGCTTACTAAAGCGACCTTGAAAAAAGCATTTTTTTAAAAATAAACAGCTGAAAATATGTGCCAGTGGCAGGATACCAGTTACATGTAAACCAGAGTAAAATATTTCATTTTACAGAAAATTAAACACTGACATTGATTTGTAGAGGCATATTCAAAACTCAAATAGTCTTTAGTTGAAATTGAATAATCAACACGATAAAATATTGTATCTGCAATAAGGCAGAAAGTGGCGATTCAAACAGGCAAACCAAAGAATACACTATTTAAGATTTTCATAGTGTGCTAGTGAGGTGCTATATGTAATCTCAGCAGATCCTAAATTCAGGAAATGTTGGCTACTGCCTAGGAATTTGTAATCACTTGCATTAACACACGTCAGAAACATACCTGGGTAACAAATATTTTGATAAAAAAGAACTGAGGTGTTAATGAACTTGTGTTTTGGATGTAAGTTATGTTGGTTAAAGCAAGCAACATGTGTTTTGGATGAAAATTGTGTTGGTTAAAGCAACCAAGCTGGAAAAGAGTATACAGAAATTTCTTTGAACATTGATGTGGGAACACTTACAGAAAAAAGGCAGAATGAGAACAGTCAATTAATCAAATCTTAGGAATTGAAAACATACACAATTATATTCAATTCTCATAAATTATGCATTGAAGGAAAGAGCAGAAATAGATGTTTCCAAATGAGAGACAAATGCACTCAGCTGCATAGCAGTGCAACATTAGGTATAAACCGTTGGTCCGTGCACAGGGGGAACAATTAGTTGCAAGACTCAGACTTTTGAGGTGGGTTCATTGGTGTCCCAGAACTGACAAGGGAAAACCGAGTAACAGTGAGAGAGTAACATTTGTTACTCGCGGGAAATAGATTGTGTGCCTTTCATGTGAAGGAGAAAGCTTAACTTCAGCTACTTTATGTTCACTTATACATTAAGAGTGGGTGTTAGTCACCAAACAGCAAGAGATAATTGGTAGTCACAGGTAATAAATACCAAAACATTATCAAAGAAAGGCAGGTTGAAGAATATAGTGCGGAAGATAGTACTATAGTTAAATTGCAAATAATGTGGCATGCTGTAGGCTCTTCAAAACTTTTTGTAAAAAGATGCGTGGGTGACATAATGCTCATATAAATGTTTAAAGGGATCACTTCTTAATGGTCCATTGAAAGTAAAAGCAACCAGAATAAACATCACAAGGAAGACGGTGGTACTGGTAACAAAGCTTAACACTAAAGTGTTCTTGCAATTGTAAAAGAAACTTACAACAATAAAATTGTACAACAAGCTGAATAATAAAAACTGCCTAGTATAATCAAATGAATAATAAAAATTGTCAGGTATAATCAAATGGCAAATACCTATACAATGAATGAGAGAGGTTATCTTTTAACACCTAAAAGCCATCTCGCATACTTATGAACTGGTCCCTCATATGAAAACTGGACTTCATCATGGCAGACAATACAAAGAAGGGAAAGAGAAGTGGTAGCATGCCTCTGTGTGGCTGGCTTATCACAAAGTGACAGCTGTTCCAAACCACACATTTCCACCATGCAGTCCTCTGGTTATAGCAAGTATTCACAGGTGACAGATGCTGTGACTTAAATTGACTCCAAAAACAAATTGTTGCATGATCTGGAAACTCACCGTGCAGTAAAATAAAATGTGCTTAAATGTTCTATTCAGACCTCTAGTAGCTACTGCATAAAACAGACCATTTACACTAAAGAGTCAAAGAAACTGGGACACCTGCCTGATATTGTGTTGAGCCCCCACGAGCACACAACTTGTCATGGACTCGACTAATGTCTAAAGTAGTGCTGGAAGCAATTGACGCCATGAATACTGCAGAGCTGTCCATAAATCCATTGAGTATGAGGGGGTGGAGATCTCTTCTGAACAACACATTGCAAGGCATCCCAGATATGCTCAATAATGTTCATATTTGGGGAGTTTGATGGCCAGTGGAAGTGTTTAAATTCACAAGAATGTTCCTGGAGCCACACTGTAACAATTCTGGATGTGTGGGATGTTGCATTGTCCTGCTGAAATTGCCCAAGTCCGTTGGAATGCACAATGGACATGAATGGATGCAGGTGATCAGACAGGGTGCTTACATATGTGTCACCTGTCGAGTCTATCTAGACATATCAGGCATCTTATATCACTCCCAACTGCATGCACCCTACGCCATTTCAGAGTCTCCACCAGCTTGAATAATTCCCTGTTGACATGCAGGGTCCATGGATTTCTGAGGGTGTCTCTGTACCTGTGCATATCCATCTGCCTGATACAATTTGAAATAAGACTCGTCCAACCAGGCAACATGTTTCCAGTCATCAAAAGTCCAATGTCAATGTTGATGGGCCCTGGTGAGGCATAAAGCTTTGTGTTGTGCAGTTACCAAGAGTATACGAGTGAGTCTTTGGCTCCAAAAGCCCATATTGATGTTTCATTAATGGTTCACGCTTTGATATTTGTTGACGACGCAGCATTGAAATCTGCAGCAATTTATGGAAAGGTTGCATTTCTGCCATGTTGAATGATTCTCTTCGGTCATCATTGGTCCCATTCTTGCAGGATCTTTTTCTGGCCCCAGCGATGTCGGAGATTTGATGTTTTACCGGATTCCTGATATTCACATTACACTCATGAAATGGTCATATAGGGAAATTCCCACCTTGTCGCTACCTTGGAGATGCTGTGTCCCATCGCTAGTGTGCCAACTATAACACCACGTTAAAACACACTTAAATCTTGATAACTGCCATGGTAGCAGTAGTAACCGATCTAACAAGTGCACCAGACACTTGTTGTCTTGTATTGGCATTGTCAACCTGAGCACCGTATTCTATCTGTTTACATATCTCTGTATTTGAATAAGCATGCCTATACCAGTTTCTTTGGAGCTTCAGTGTAATATCACTCAGTCATTTTCATGTTAGCAGAAAAAGTATTCTAATTAATCATACTGCCCTCAGTATCATCACTGTGGATACCAGAATACATCATTACTCAACCAAACTTTGCTGCCCTCTGGGGGATAACAGCTGAAAGTAGCCCAGAATAACCAGTTGTAAGAGGGAAGATCAGAAAGTGATGCGCAATAATTGTATTACCAAAAAATTTAATAGGTAAGAAAACAGAAACAAAACTCACAAATGAAATTATATCTTTTAACTACTTTTCTACATAGTCACCAACTTTCTCAACACATTACTCCCAGCACCCAGTGTGGTACCAGTTTCAATATCGCCCATTTGTAAAAGCCCTTTTGGTTGGTGTGTAGCCAGCTGCAGACTGCTGATATCACTTCCACATCTTTCACAAAATGTTGACTGGCCAGGTATTTCTTCATGGGACCACCCAAATTTGGCAGTTTTCTTACGGACAGGTGTAGCAACATGGGGGTGAGCATCATCATAGAGAAGTTTGACACTGTCATCATTAGTGTTGTGGTGTTTATCACAAAAGGCATGATGCAAGTTAACCAAAATTTAATGTAGGTTGCTGGCCGCTGTGGCCAAGCAGTTCTAGGCGCTTCAGTCTGGCACCGTGCTGCTGCTATGTTCACAGGTTCGAATCCTGCCTCAGGCGTGGATGTGTGTGATGTCCTTAGGTTAGTTAGGTTTAAGTAGTTCTAAGTCTAGGGAACTGATGACCTCAGATGTTAAGTCTCATAGTGCTTAGAGCTATTTGAACCATTTTTAATGTAGGCTGCAGCATTCACAGTGGTCCTGTGCTCAGCAAAGTCCACCAATAACACTTGCGTGTCCCAGAACACTGTCACAAGCACATACCTAACAGACTGAGTCACTTTGAACTTTTTTTGTCTTGGGAAACCAGCATGTTTCCATTCCACAGAGGCCTGTTTGGTTTCAGGCATGTAGTGGTATGCCCACTACTCATCACCAGTGATGATTCCTTTCAGAAAGTCACGTCCTGTGGCATAATGTGTTAAGTGATCCAAGCTTATCATAATTCACTGGTCTTGTGGTTGTCTGTCAGGTTCTTAGGCACCCAGCAAGCATTAAACATACGAAATTTCAGTGTGTCTAGAACAATATCATACACTGGAGCATAGGAAATGCTGACCTGCTGTGATAAGGTTCACAGTTACACATGTCAGTTATTCAGTGTTGCTGCCTCAGTAGCTCCGATGTTGTATGGGGTTACAGCTGTTACTGGCCGCCTGGAGTGTGGCAAATCACTAAAGTTCACATGGCCCTCTTGGAAGAATGCACAGCACCTGGAGACATTGCTGTAGTCCATACAGTCATTCCCATACATGCCATGCAAGTTCCTGTGAATTTTGCTCAGTTTATGCCCTTTGGCCCCCAGATATTGACTTTGCTGCTTTTCACTAGTTGACAACAGTAACACACACACACACACACACCATGTTTCATTTGTAGTTCAGGCTTCTCTCATTAGAGCTGCACAAGAAAATAAAATACCCTCTGTAGCACAACTTCAAACTACATTGTTGTGAAATTTCAACATTCCAACTGCAATATCGGGAGAAAAAGATTATTATGCGTTAGTTTCTAATCCAGCCTTGTATTAGTCACCTGGCATAAGACAGTATACTCTAATACAACATATGCACCTAATCTCCTCTCACTATACCTTGTATGTCATATTTAAGCAGATCATCTTCACCTTATTAATCATTAATTATCCAGCGTGACATCAGTTTCTACATTGTACAGGCAGCTACTACCACGTACAGATAAAAGGAAGAAAAGAAGTGTAATCAAAACATGCACTGGACACAGAGAAGGTGGAAGAGGAGAAATAATTAGAATAAAAGGCAGAGGAAGTTTAATCCTTTCATCTCTCAGTCTGGCAGGTCACTCAGCATTCTAATGGTTTTGGTAACAGCAGATGCAGGTCATGTAACGACTGTATGGCATCTGCAGAGCTAAAGCTGCCTAATCCCATTATCAATCTGATAGACTCAACCAAGATGGAAAAAACTTAATGGTTTGTGGCTTTTTTTTAAAACCTAAACATGAATGTCACATCTATGTCTGATCTTGGAACAAAAACACACTACCAACAAAGACTAACATTTCAGTGTACCGATGGCTTGTAGATCTTAAAAACTGACTTCCACAATGTAAGAGAAGTCTGTAAAAGTGTACAGTAATGACACATATAAAAATCATCTTAAATAGTATTTTGTATGCAGACATCTATAGGTACTTTCTTTCAAAGGCCATTGAATCATACACGCCCAAATATTTCTACAAATGTGAAATAGCTCTTGTCCTAACCTCATTGCAGTCCACTCTTTATCAGAATCATTTTAAAGTCACATTTAATGAACGAGAGCTGCAGATAATGCTGCCCATTTTAGTTTCACATCAGCTATTAATAATAGATGAAGCAGAGTTTAGAAGTGACTTACACGTACATTGTGTGATCAAAAGTATCCGGACACCCCCAAAAACATACGTTTTTCATATTAGTTGCATTGTGCTGCCATCTACTGCCAGGTACTGTATATTAGCAAACTAAGCAGTCATTAGACATTGTGAGAGTGCAGAACAGGGCAGTCTGCAGAACTCACAGACTTGGAACGTGGCCAGGTGATTGGGTGTCCTTCTGTCATACGTCTGTATGTGAGATTTCCACACTCCTAAATATCCCTAGGTCCACTGTTCCCAATGTGATAGTGTAGTGTAAATGTGAAGGTACATGTAAAGCACAAAAGCATACAGGCTGACCTCGTCTGCTGACTGACAAAGACTGCCAACAGCTGAAGAGGGTCGTAATATGTAATAGGCAGACATCCATCCAGACCATCACACAGGAATTCCAAAGTGCATCAGGATCCACTACAAGTACCATGACAGTTAGGCGGGAGGTGAGAAAACTTGGATTTCATGGCTGAACGACCACGCATCACACCAATAAATGCCAAACGATGACTTGCTTGGTGTAAGAAGTGTAAGCAATGGACGATTGAACTGTGGAAAAATGTAGTGTGGAGTGACGAATCACGATACACATTGTGGCAATCCAATGGCAGGGAGTGGGTATGGCAAATGCCCAGTGAACATCATCTGCCAGAGTGTCTAGTGCCAACAGTAAAATTCGGAGGTGGTGGTGTTATGGTGTGGTTGTGTTTTTCATGGAAGGGGCTTGCACCCGTTGTTGTTTTGCGTGGTTCTATCACAACACAGGCCTACATTGACATTTTAAGCACCTTCTTGCTTCCAATTCTTGAAGAGCAATTCAGGTATGGCAATTGCATCTTTCAACACGATCAAGCTCCTGTTCACAATGCACGACCTGTAACAGAGTGGTTACATAACTATAACATCCGTATAATGGTCTGGCCTGCACAGAGTCCTGACCTGAATCCTATAGAATACCTTTGGGGTGTTTTGGAACACCGACTTCATGCCAGGCTTCACCGACTGACATTGATACCTCTACTCAGTGCAGCACTCCATTAAGAATGGGCTGCTATTTCCCAAGAAACCTTCCAGCACCTGAATGAATGTATGCCTGTGAGAGTGGAAGCTGTCATCAAGGCTAAGGGTGGGCCAACACCATACTGAATTCCAGCATTACCAGTGGAGGGAGCCACAAACTTGTAAGTCATTTGCAGCCAGGTGTCTGGATACTTACAATCACATAGTGTATAACCATACAATTGTGCTCATTTTGGGTCATTCCATGTCAAGTCACCCAGGCCTTGACACCAACCATGTCAGATTTTGATGAAACTTGGTACAATTACTTCTTTTATCATCCTGAAAGCACTTGTAAAAATTTTTTGCTCTCTCTTTTATAGTTTTTTTTTTTTATAAATTTTAAAAGTTTTTAGATTTGGCATTGTTTCAGCAGTTGGAAATCGTAACTTAAACGTGTCCTCACAACTAAAAAAATTTGTATGTTAAAGAATACTCAAGATATCAGTATGAAATTTTGGAATACGTTTGTGTATTATATCTAAATGTTAAAAAAATTACCATAAAGATATATTAAAATCTCCCAAATGGAAAAAAAATTACAAGTAGTTGTTGGGTTTTTTTTTGTTTAGTTTTACAAAAACTGCAATATCTAGAGTCTCAGACCTGATAGAAAGCTCAAATTTGTTTTAAAATACTCTTAATTGTATAGGCTATTAGATAAAAGATGTTGGCTTTTTAACCTGTTCAATAGTTATCTAATTTTTTTAAATAATATTAATTATATTTTAAAAATAAAAAGTACCAAGTGACTTAGACACCAAAAATAAGTTTTTGTCTTCTTGGAGTAACAATGTATGCTTGGATTTTGTTTTGTTATTCCTGTGTTTTGAAGTAAAAAATTATTACAGTGTTAAATAGTGCTTGGATAGTATTTTATTAAGTTTATTCGAACTTTCAGTAAGTACTGTTACTTAGTTTACAGAGATTCTTTTCCAATATCCTATAAAAGTAACCAGAACAGTAATCAGACCAAAAGTGAAATCAGTATGTCAGATATTCAAACCTGTAGTGTAGGGTTATTTAAAAAATCTGACTGTTTCCAAACAACCTACACAACTTCAA
Organism: Schistocerca piceifrons; assembly: GCF_021461385.2. NCBI lineage: Eukaryota > Metazoa > Arthropoda > Insecta > Orthoptera > Acrididae > Schistocerca > Schistocerca piceifrons. The sequence goes on along the minus strand of NC_060142.1, from coordinate 191,174,540 downwards.
AAAAGTTACAACCGGTACCTGAATTGAGTGAGGAAGATAAAAATTTGATCCACTTACTATCTGGACTTAATCTGTGTGAATTTAAGAATATATGTTCACACCAGAGCTACTACTTTTTAAATGTTTTTGAAAAGTATCAAACAACATGTGTAGACCCACTAAAAAAAAAAAAACCACAAAAAGCCCATCAAAAGTCATTGAGAAGTGTAGGCTTGGATCTTTCTAAACAATTACTGACAAAAAATAGTAGCATAAAACCTGGACAAAAGCTTTGCTCAACATGCCGTAACTTTTGTGAGGAAAAATTAAGAGTTGAAGTCAATGAAAGTGAAACAGATGATGAAGTCATGGTTGAATTAGAATCATTGGAATCCAGAAATGAATCCCTCGTACAAACAAACATTGCTCTTGATAATTTAGGTTTAACACCGATAAAGCTTCATGGCTTGTCAGTCAAAGTAAAGGGTCTTATTTTAAAAGGAAGGTTAGTAGTATTGAAAAGATTGCAAAAAAGGCAGTTTCAAAAGCATTAAAATATGATGCACCAAGTTCTGATGATGACGAAGAAGATACAAGTGTGGTTGAGAAAGCAAAGGATTTTGATGTAACGATTTCTCTTATGAAAGAGAAGATGTCATCTGTTGGAGGTCTAGAAAAATCCAGATTCTGACCTTGGCTCCAGATTCTTGGGGTCGAAATAAAGTGATGAAAGAATTTAATGTAAGTGAGTACATGGTGCGACAAGCTAGAAAGCTAAAATCTGAAAAGGGTATTTTGGAAACTCCTGGTCCAAAAAAAGGTAAAACTCTTTCTGAAAATACAGTAAGACTTGTAACAGATTTTTATGAAAAGGATGAATGTTCCAGAGTGCTACCTGGAACAAAAGACAAAGTAAGTGTTCAAAAAAATGTGTACATGCAAAAAAGACTCATTTTGTGTAACTTGAGAGAACTCTATTATTCTTTCAAATGGGATAATCGCGAGGTAGAAGTAGGATTTTCAAAATTTTGTTTCTTGAGACCTAAATGGTGTATCCTTGCTGGTGCTGCAGGCACACACACTGTATGTGTATGCAGTATCCACCAGAATGTTAAACTATTATTGGATGCTGTGAAAATTGAAGACTCTTATAAAGACCTAATTAAGATGCTTGTGTGCAACACGGAAAACCAAAACTGCATGCTACATCATTGCAACAGCTGTCCTGCAAATGCTGCACTAACTGAGTACTTAATTGAAAAACTAAGTGAAGATTATGATTTAGAAGAAGAAATTGTAATCAGTCAGTGGGTTAACACAGACAGGGCAGAAATGATCAAACATTCTATCAGTGTTGAAGACTACATTTCTTTATTGGTTAGGTCATTGGAAAAGCTCACCCCGTACTTGTTTATAGCAAAATCCCAATCAGCAGCCTTTAAAAGATTGAAAGAAGACCCACCACCCAAAACAGCAATTATTGTGATGGATTTCAGTGAAAATTATTCCTTTGTTATACAAAATGAGATCCAAAGTTACCACTGGAATAGAGGTGGTTGTACTCTACACCCAGTTGGAGTTTTCCTAGGAAATGAGGAAAACAATGTTTTTGTTTCCAACCAATGTTTTATTAGTAATGACCAAGAACATGACACTGGTGTTGTTAACTTTGTACAAAAAGAAATTACAAAGTGGCTGTCATTACATCATACTGACATTGTCTCAGTCCACTACTTTACAGATGGTTGTGCTGGGCAGTACAAAAATAGAAACAGTTTTAAAAATTTGGCTGAACACTTGAGAGACTTTAATTTGAAGACCCAACACTCTTTTTTTGCAACTAGTCATGGGAAGTCAATTTGTGATGGCCTAGAAGGAACTATTAAAAGAATTTTAAGGAAAGCCAGTCTACAGCTTTCAGATGAAGAGCAAATAATGACAGCAATCGATGTGTACAAGTTTTGTGAAAAAAATATTGAAAACATTCATTTTCACTTTATTGACAAAAAAAGAAGCTGATTTGCTATGGTTAAAACTAGAAAAACGTTTTTTCAGCAACCCGAACCATTCCTGGAACAAGAAGTTTTCATAACTTCAAACCACTTCCAACCAACAACCTTGAAATTAGGAGGACTACAGATAGTGTAAAACCCTCCTTAGTCTTTTCTTTCCATTCTTCTTCTGATTGGGTTCGTGTTGAACCATGCAAATCATGATGGTAAGTGGTACTTTGGACACGTAAAAACAATATTCAATGATGAAGAAGATGCAGAAATTCTATTTCTACATCCTTCAGGACCAGCTGCATCATTTTATTGGCCTGAAAGAGAAGATTCTTGCATAGTGCCTTTGGCGCACATAGTCTGTATAGTAGACGTACCTCAAACAAGCGGCACTGGAAGAATGTATTACTTCAAAAAAGACTGTATCAAAAGAACTGAAAGCTCTTGGATGAAGTGGAAAGACAGTTTGAATCAGCATTAATGTTTATTAAAAAGACAAAATTACTCAAAAAATTCAATGTTTCAAGCAATCAGTTGGGTTGTACGTAAGTGTTGTAAAAGAACACTATCTTTGTACATAATTCTAATGTAATCTACTATAATTAATAAACATGTTAAAAAGCCATCATTATTTTTGTTTTATCAAGTAGCCTATATGTTTAAGAGTAAATTAAAACAAATTTGAGCATTCTATCAGGTGTGAGACTCTAGATATTGCAATTCTTATAAAACAAAACATCCGTTAAAAAAAAGAAAAAAATACATATATATATATTTTTTCATAGAAAATATTAATATATTTTAATAGTATCATTTTTATATTCAAATATGTATAATAAATAAACTTGCTGCAAAAATTTATGATGTTATCTAAAAGAGTTTTTAAGATAAGCAATTTTAAAGTCTTGAATACAAATTAAATTTACCATTTCCAAAGGTTCGGAAAACGCAAAACATAAAAACTTTAAAAATTTATAAAAAAACTATAAGAGATACAGCAAAAAAAATTTGCAGGTGTTGTCAGGATGGTATTAGAACCATTTGAGCCGAATTTCATGAAAATCTAAGGAGGTGGGTGTAAAATTTATTTTTTATTGGGTGATTTGATATGGAATGACCCTTTTGTTAACGCACAGAAAGTAATATGAACCAATTGAAGAGGCAATTAACCACTATAAAGCAAATGCGATATTTCCTCCTGTGTCAGTGTGCTTCTAATAGCATGTTACATCACATGTAAAAGCTGTCTCCCTCAAAAACATAATCAAATATGTGTGTCCTGGACTGAGAACATTTTCTCCTCCAAAGAAAGATAAGTATACATTGATCAGCCATGTAACTTACGATTCTAAGTACCATCCTCCTGTGCATTACAGTTACTATAGATTTACACAAAATCCTACTCACTCATCAGTGGAAGAACTAAATGGTCACAACACTTACAGTTTGGTGAGTGCATTGTGATGCAATAAGGTGTGGTGCAATGCACCACAACAAGTTTGGAGGCAGATGGGTGGTAGGTGTGTAGCACTTGCACGTAGGTGATGTCCCAGCAGTAGTTAGCTACAATAGTGGTGAGGGAAAGAGGCCCCCTATCATATCATTTAGGCCAGTTCCCTCAGCTAGAACAGTTGGGCTGTCTTGATGAACAGGCCACAGGTGGGCCTATGGTTACAGATGGCAGTGAAACACTGCTGTCCCATGAAAGTGGCACAACACTAGTCATCACGGAGGCTGCAGCATAACCAGAGGTGATCGTGGTGTGGTGCCTCTTGGTAGCATGTTGGCACTGCTCTTGGCTCATCTCAGGCAAGTGCTAGCAAGGTGACAGGAATGCAAGCTGGCTGTGGCTGGTGAGCTACAACAGTCAAATGGGGCAAGCACAGGAGCCATACAATGTGGATGTGTGACAGAGTGACTCATTACGCTTATTGCTCCAATTGGGCTACACTGGCGGCCAGGTGATGAGTCGGACTCTGCCACTGGCACTGAAATGTGCAAACACAGTGCACCTCAGCAGTAAGGCTGGCACACCATGGCAGGCAAGCTCGCAGCAAAGTACAGCAACAACTCTCTAATTGGACACAAATTATCATATGAACTGAAAATTACGTGGCCACCCTTTGGGCTGGATCGTAGGATTTATTACAATTGTGACACCACTTTGTACAGATTTCATCTGGCATGGGGGTAACCTGTGTCAAGGATGGGAGAGTGGGGGCACCAGAAGGGAGGCAGTTTGAAATGAAAGTGTTAATTAAAGGAAAGTCACACTATATTCTGAAATTGTGGAGTACAGATAGAGCCTGTCTAGGGTGGACTGTAGGGGCATCCACAATCTGAGTTTATGTAAAATACATAAATATGGAGATAATGTTGGTTCACATTTGAACTAGTCTGAAAGCTAGAAACCAAGGCTGTCTGCTCGGTATTATAGCTGGAACACAGTAGAGCCATGACGTGACCAGTGGCAACCATCCATGTGACTCATTTCTTAAGCCTCCCCATTGGCTTGTCCATGGCGTGAACATTTAGTGCATTCAGCAGAGGGCTGAAAGCATAACATGTCAGTGGCTTTTACCAGAAAGAACTGCTTCTCTCCTGAAGGGACAGGCCAGTTGGTCATGTAATCTGTTTTAGAAAAATATTCACCCCTTAGAAGCCTTGCAAAGTGCTTATCTGGTTGAGGTATGCAATAGGTTTCAACTCATATCTGTGTATTGATTGCCAATTTAAAATCTCCACATACTGAGGGAAACATTGGGTTTCTTGACCACTACCACGGGTATGGCCCAACTCCTACCAAGGGTATGGCCCAAGTCCTGCTTTTAACAGATTCAGTTACTCCAGCTCTTAGGAGGTGCTTGAGGTGCTGCTTAATGGTCGCCTATAAGGAGACTGATATAGGTCATACCCAGCAGAAATAGGGCACTGCATCTGGATGCAAGCAGATATAAACATGGAAATCTGTGGTGTACCCCAGGCCAAATTCAAATATATATGCAGGAAAACACCAAAAAATTCATGAAGTTCTTGGAAGGGGACCAGAACTTTGTTTGTGACAGAGAATCCCAATAATGAGAAGGGATCCAGACTGAAAATGTTATCTGCCAAGTGACTATCAACAACAAACAGAGTTAAAAGCTGTGTGACATTTTTGTAGGCAGCTGTGATCATGAACTGACCCCAGAGGGGAATTGAACTGTCCCCATACACGACCAGTGTGCTGGAGGTAACTGGAAATGTGCATCCTGGTTAACAATTATGCGGTCAATAAACAACTTGTTATGGAAGGATCACACTGGGAAACATTTTTCCCACAACAAGTACAGTGCATCCAGCAATCCGGACGGTGCACACCTGGGTGTGCAGTGAAGCAGTCTTTATAAGATGGAAGACCGACCTGTCTCTGACGCTAACAGGATGTAACAGGCTGTTCAGAGGCCTCTGACAGATAAGAAATCAGGGAATCACACTACCACCATATGGAAAGTGGGTCACAAGCATTCCGCTCACAGGGTGTACGATGTGGGTTCTGAACTACTGCTACCCGTATATGAGTCATGAGGTGTTTATTAGCTGTCTGCGTGATTTTGAAAGAGTGCAAAATTTTGAAAATATCATCCAAGGAAGCGTTGTCCAGCTTAAGGTCTCCAGTGTAGACTTGCAAATCAGGATCCAATTGGCCCACTACATCTCGAATTAAAGAGGCTTCATATGAGGTTTTGCTGAGTGATACAGCTGAAAAGGTTGATTGTGGTATCAGTGGAATGAGTTGTGATTCAACCACATGGAATCATTGCAAATAATAATTAGAAAGTGATGAAAACATCTCCTCGGAAGTGTATGTGATTGGATTCAACAGGGGAGACAGGTTTCTCAGTCAGAAAAATGTCTCGAGGGAAGCCCAAGAAATGAAGCATGACCCATTGGAGAGCTTCATAACAGACCTGAAAGGCAGCGCAGTGCTGTTTCAGCCACTGCAGATACATGACCCAATCCTCTTTGGCATCATTAAAAAATGGAAACAAGCATAGATGTGTCTGTCCACCTGGGAAGTGACTGTTGCCTTTGTAGGATGGGTACCCTGACCCTGAACTTGGCCCTACAAAAGCTGACTTTCCCAATGGAGCAATTCAGTTTGTTGCTGTTGTTCTTGCTGTTTTTGAAACCACTCTTGGAACTGCTGTTGCAACTGCTGCTGCAGGAGTCACTGTTGCTATTGCTGTTCCAAGAGATGCACAATCTTTGCATCTATGGATGCTGCTAACCTTTCACCTTATCACCAATTATAATGACAGTAATTGACAAGCCAGGAACAACTCTTCTGAGACTTCTGAGATCAAACATTGGTATATAGTGACAATGATACGAGAACACACACAAATCACAACTGAAGACTGAGTTGCTGCACTGCTTTCTTCAAAGGGCAGCTGCAAGCACCGATAGGCCAGCAATATGGGCATGGCTCCATGGCAAGCACTGCAGCAGTGGCACCTGTATTTGCAGATGTAGCAGTGCTGTGTAGCAGCTGTCCTCAATTTCCAAGCACATCAGACTTTGAAAAGTGGTGGGCTAGGATACCAGAAATACAAATATCTTTTGTGAATTTTTTCTAACTCTATTACTTAATTCGCTGAATATGCTGAATTTAACCATATGATGATGTAATATCAGAGTGTTAAATCAAAAAGGTGCCATCTTTATTTGAGATACAATAATATTTTTGTGCTTGTTGTCAAATCAGTTATAGCAAAAATGCCACCTTCCATCGCCAAATTGTTTTCAGGTTTAATTCTGGAAGTTTGTTTTCGAGTAATCTTTTTGTGATATTGGAACAGCACATTTGCTGAAATTTTATAAACCCTGTGTGTGGTCCAGACTTGATTACAGATGCCAGGTGTATGGACCAACAAACCCTACAAATCTAAAGATCCTCACACGGTCCACCAAGTGGGTATTTGGTTTGGTGTCAGGCAGTGATATCAGCATCAGGCCTCTAGAGACATCTTCTCAGTTAGCAGTGATATTCCACCAAGAGGCAGCACAGTGGAAGGTGGGAATAGGCTGTTACACTCATAGACCATGTTCCATCTCTACTAGGAAGCCAGGGCAGATAAATAACCAGCAGCAAAAATGTAACTTCACTTGTTGTTCATCTTCTGCACCAACATCCTACCTTAGAGTGCTTACTAGATGAGTCATCTTTTGATGGCAAAGCACTGTCTGGATTCTGCATCTGGGCAAATTGTCAGAATAGTAAAATTCTGGACCTGAGGAGATAATGGTTCAGATCGCCATTGACCATCCAGATTTAGGTTTCATGTGGTTTCCCCTAATCACTTAAGGCAAATTCGATATGGTTCCCTTGAAAAATAAACAGCTGATTTTCTTTTCCATCCTGCCCTAATCTTAAGTGCTCTGCCTCTACTTACCTCATAATAAATAATAATAACGATAACAGTAATCTTTTGCCCATAATAATTTTACAGTCTTCATCAGTTTGCACTAAATCTTAAACTTCTTTCTTCTTCATGTGATCCTTCGGATTATTGGCACACATGCTATTGAATTCTACTTATCTGTTTTGGCATGAAAAGTAAACCTCCATCTCTAGCTTCACAAATCATTTGGTTACACTTACACTTATTTTGATTTGTTTCCTCCAATAAAAGTTGGTCCCACTGACACAAGATTGTTGATGAGTGAAGCTTCAACATGGATTCAGAAATTTTTAATTTATGGAAACAAGAACTATTACTGGCAGAAGATCAACTCCAGTAACATAAAGCACTTTGCCAGCAACAGAAAGCATGTCACTAGATAATTTTGGGCAAAATACTGTGCTCTCTACAACAGGGAACAAGCTCGCCAAATCATTGTCAGCCCCCAACAAGTGCACTTCCAGTATTTTAGAGTGACTATGAGCAACTTGTGGCCCATTCTGTTTTGTGCTAACTAAACCATATCATATTAAAATGAAAGAATACAGAAAAGCTTGTGGACACCTTTCACACTTGGTTCAGGTATTTTCAGCAAGCTGGATTAAAATACAGCAGAGTGCAAGATTTTTCAGGAAGAAGGTGAATACGAAGGGCATGTGCTAAGTGTACAGTTATTGCCCCCACTGGATCTTGTATCGCAGCAATCCACTGTTTGACCTAAGAACCCTGAGTGACTGCCAACATTCCTTGGAAAAATATGTTATAGTGCCAAATTTATACCTCATTGCAGAGGTCATACACCCGTAAAAACTTGTCCTAAAAGTGTCTCTTTTACATGGTCCAAATTACATGGGCAGGCTCTTCACAATTTAAAAGTTCTATCCGGAATGCTAATTGGCCAGGTATGTTTGAGGTGACTGCGTGGTGATGGCTACTAATGCATCACATAGAATTTGGCTGCAGTTTTGGCTCTTAGGCACCCTGATAGCTGAAACAACTTATCATTACACATCTAAAACACTGTCAGCAGTGTGAATAGAACTTCATATTTATACCACATCTTCTAATAAACAGAGCAATGGAATCATCCTTTGACAATTTACACATACTATGATAAACCATTGGTTTATCTGTAAAGGAATTATCAAACCTATAAGTTTGCATTGCAACTTCATATTGTGTAACCATAAATGTTCTGTATGTCAGTACATCGCAAGGTGGAAAGTTTTTCTAACTAGTAGCTAATGAACATAAAGCAGAGTCTACACAAACAATAGCAATAGTAAGCCATGCTTGAGCACCAGTAACTTTAAGTTGTAACATACCACTTCAGTGAAGCGATGTGTTGCACTTTGTTCATAGTACTGACAAATAACAAACACTGAACATGCAATTAATTCTCTTTAGTTGGTTTACTAAGTTTGGACACATATATTGTGTGGAGATGTTGTATTATCTGTGCTTGTAACTGAGTGCAGATGGATGCAGCTTTTCTGCAAGATGGGACAGTGCTGACAGTTTGATCATGCTTTGCAGCACCTGCTGGTTTGGCAGTTACTCAATGCAGCTGTGCCCCTGCCTCAGAAAAATACGAAACAGCGCACATCATGACACTGGACTATGTTATGAAAGAATGGGAGAAGCATCAGTTTGTTCTGTAATCTGGTAGAGAGTTATCCCAGACATGTCTTATCAGTTTGTGTTAATTGATATAATAACTAAATCATAATGACAGACAGTTATTGTATGGGATGTTTCAAGATTGTAAGAGCTGGAATAACTGTTGCGGGGTCGGGGGGTCGAACCCGGGACTCCTGATGGCTGAGCTGAATCCGGGACCCACCACACCATATTTTGTCAGGAGGCCAAGCAAGCTCAAGAGCATTGAGGGGCAGTGCAGAGTGATACTGTGGTATTCGTTAACATTCGTTTATTCAGCTAATTTACAGCACTCGAGGGGTGAAGCATAGTCTCGGCGTGCCACCTGCTGATGTCCCGCGAGTCCAGCCGGCTCAGCAGACTCCTGGTATGCCGAAGTTGCTGCTGCCATCATCAAGGTCGCCTACCAATGGTAGTCGGCTGTGCTTTCCAGGTTGCCACTTGCTGGGGTGTTGCGTCTGATACCGCACCACTGCCCGTGAATCCAGAAACTGCTACAGTCCCTGCACCTCACTGCCCTCCACCCCGTTTGACCTGCTCTGTCCGACCATGGAACGAAGGTGGGTGTACTGGTCACCTGTGGCCCTCGGGTCACCGCTGCTCCCAGGACAGGACCGGGCTCGAACCCGTGCCCTCCTGGATGCTGTGCCCAACTTGCCGCTAGTGGTGCTTGCCGGATGGCAACACCCGCCTCCGTCTCTGGCGCTGTCGCAGCGCTGTTGTGCCTGTTGCAGTGTGCGCCCGGTACGACAGGTGGGAAACGAACGTGGCCCATAGACTTGAGTGGAACCGGGCCCCTCCTGGACCCACTGGAGACTGTAGTGACTACCCTCTTTCAGGCAGATCGTGCGATCTGTGTGCTGCCCGCCGATGTCCCCCAAATCCAGCCAGCTGAACAAACTCCTGGTATGTCGATGCTGCTGGTGCCATCATCACTGTCGCCTACAGATGGAAATCGACCGTGCTTTCCCGGTTGCCACCTGTCAGGGCGTTGTGACTGGCACCGCTCCGCTGCCCACGATTCCGGAAACTGCTACAGTCCCTGGACCTCGCCGCCCTCCGCCCTGTTCCTAAAAATTTGGAAATACCAGAACTGGACCAGAACTAATCTCATCTTTAATTCATCGAAAGCTTCCTGACATTCCTCTGTCCATTGAAATTTAACCCCTTTCTTTAAAAGCTTTTTTAACAGCCCGGCTATTTTAGCAAAATCTTTTACAAATTTATAATAATATGAACATTACCCAATATAAGATTGTAATTGCTCCATTGTATGTGGTGTCAGAAAATTTTGAACTGCCTCTGTTAACTAAGGATTGGTTTGAACCCCTTGTTCACTCATTACATGACCTAAATATTTGACCTGCATCCGCGCAAAATTACATTTTTCTAAACTTAATGTTAACCATACCAACCGCAATCTTCTAAAGACTTCTCTTAAACACTATACATGTTCTGGTATATCCTTCAAAGATACTATAATGTGATCTAGGTAAACCATACATGCCTTTGGTTTCAGTCCCCTTAAAATCCCATCTAATAATCGCTGAAAAGTTGCCAGTGCATTCTTCAACCTGAATGGCATACGTACATACTGATAGTGTTCCCCAGGAACAGTGAAAGCTGTCTGTGCCCTATCCTCTGGCGCTACTTCCAACTGATGGTATCTACTCCATAAATTCATCATCGTAAAATACTTACATTGTCCCAGATTGTTAAATGTGTCCATAATATTCGGAATCGGATATGCATTCGTAATGGTCTTCGCATTTAGAAACCCACAATCACAACAAAACCTATATTTCCTTGTACCATCCACCGACTTTGTAGGTACGAGAACTACATTGCTTGACTATCGCTATGCTCGGTGATCCCATCCTGTAGTTGTTGTTCTATAAATCCTCTAGTAGCAGTCGTATATGACATGCTATCCTATATGGTTCCCTATACACTGGTGTATTATCCTCCATTGGTATGTGATACTTCATAATTGGTGTTGCCGGTAACCTACCCTTCATTCCGAATAAATTGCTAAATGTCAATAATAATTCCTCCTACACGACCCTGTTGTCTCCCTGCAAATTCTGTAATTTTCCCCTTAATTGCGCTGCATTGACATTTTGCTTATGACTCGCCTTTAAATCCTCCCTATCGAGGTCAACTTCAGCAAAAAACCCCAATGAGGCCAATAAGAACTCTTTCGACAAGCTAAAATCCTCTGTGCTGAAGTTCTCTGTACTTACAGGAACCCTATAATCTCCTTCCACATAAACTCCTCTGCACAAAACAGTGCACATTATCCAACTCCTCATTACTTGAGAGTGGCTCCACCATCTACAACATATCCTTTGGTAAGTTATCCTGCTGATCGACCTTTAATGAATCTGTTCGCAGTTAAGCTGGCGTCACCTTCATGTTAAGTGTGCCTTGTGACATTTGTCCATTTGCAACCGTTTCCCCCATGTGAAACATTGTTCCAACGAGTTCCACTGTTTGTTGCCAAAGATCTATCTTCACACGACGTTTGTCAAGGAAGTCCAGTCTGAGAATCACCAAATACTCCTCACCCACACATGGTAACACCTCTACCTGCTCACCAAACTTAGTTCCTGCGATCACAAACTGAATTATCGTCATACCCAATATCTCTACTTTATTATCTCCCACCCGGTGGCTCAAGTCTTCTCCTGCTAACCAGGTCCAGACTAATGACAGATATGTGTGGCCCCGTGTCAACCAGAAACTTTTGTTTCCTCCCTTTCACCAAGCCTAATAAGAAACATTCCATCTGTGCACCCACAAGCGCATTACCTAATTTCACTGGGACTGCTCCGACGGTTGAAGCAATCTTGTTCTCGTTTAACAGCTGCTGCTGCCGAGGTTTCCCCCTACTTTTACTTCTGCAGTGCACTGCCCGGTGACCCATTTTCCCACATGAGTAACACCGCAACTGATGCTGACATTGCCTCCTAATGTGCCCTACCTGGCCACAACTGAAACACTTAATTTCTGCTGCCAGGACTCTATACTCCACCCTTTGTTTCATTGCATAATCTACCTCCTCTAAGTATGTGGCAATCCTTATAGCCTCTGAAAGATAACTGGGATTCTCCATTCTCACCCGACGTGACACCTCTGGCGGTTCTCCCCACAAAAACACATCTAACACCCTGTTCTCAGCCTCTTGTAAGATCACTCTTTTAGTCTCTCCATTCTGTGACAGTTCAAACGTTTGTGCATTCAGTTTTCGAATCCTGTCTGAGAAAACCTCCACAGTCTCATTTATCCTCATAACTCACGCACTTAATTTTTCACGAAAAAACCTGGTACTATTCTGTTTTTGATACCTCTGGTGTAACCCAGCCTCAAGCTCTGAAAACGTCCCCACATTGTTCAACGTTTCAGGTACAATATGTACGACTTGGCCTCCCCTATTAAGCGTATCTTTACCACTCTCAACATTACAACATCTGACCACCCATTGGCTTCAGCCATTGTGATAATGTCATTAAGGAATACCAACATATCCTTCGTTACTTTGCCCAAAATGGGGTTAATCAATGCCGTGATTGCCAGGTCAAACGGTCTATGACACTCCATGACCTGTAATTTATGTTCACCCGATGTCCCTTCCCCTACTCGCAATGAATCAAATCTACCTGCTAATTCTTCATATTTTTCTTTGTCACTTATCCTCGCCTCTGACAATACCCAAATTTGCTCTGTTAGAGTGGCTACAGCTTGCGCTGTAGTCACTGCCACAGCCTCCGCTGCTTGCAGTGTTTTCACCATTCTTGCTTATAACTCCACTGTTGCCATTAATTTCACTCTGCTACTCCTTAAACTTAGTTCTCGCGGCAAATCATCGCCCAACTACATTCTGAACAATTGCACACCAAATGACCAAATCTCTTACAAATAAAACAATTCTTTGGCACCCACTTTGTACATGGTAGTCCGTGGCCTGACAGGTTACGAAAACTACATCACTTAGGTGCTATGTTATTGTGTCCCCCATTTCCCCTGAATCCAGATAAATCTACAGGCCCATCCAGCCTTACAAAGGACTCCTTTAAAAAGTCCATTCTAATTGACAAAAGAATGACACATTAACCATAAATCAAATGTCACACACCCCTCCACATTGTGCTCGTGTGCAGGTGAACAGTCCTGCTTTCCTCACTATACTGGTATGCACGAACACCTCCCGAACGACACGACGTAACAAGAAGCGCACGACCACCCATCACAAACGCAACCAAACACCTCAACTACCCCTCTGCACAGGCACACCTCAACGCTACTTGCTCGACATAAGATGTGGGAGTGAAAATCCGGTACCAGTGTTGTAACTGGCACCACTTCTGACACCACTGCTACGGGGTCCGTGTGTCGAACCCAGGACTCCTGATGGCGAGCTGATCTGGGACCTACCGCACCGTATTTTGTCAGAAGGCCGAGCAAGTTCAAGAGTGTCGAGGGGCAGTGCAGAGTGATACAGCAGTATTCGGTAACATTCCTTTATTTAGCTAATTTACAGTACTCGATGGGTGAAGCACACTGTCGGTGTGCTGCCCGCCGATGTCCTGCGAGTCCAGCTGGCTGAACAGACTCCTGGTATGTCGATGCTGCTGGTGCCATCATCACTGTCGCCTATCGATGGAAGTCGGCCGTGCTTTCCCGGTTGCCACCTGCCGGGGCATTGCGACTGGCGCCGCTTCGCTGCCCGCAATTCCGGAGACTGCTACAGTCCCTGGACCTTGCCGCCCTCCGCCCTGTTTGGCTTGCTCTGTCCGACCATGGGACGAAGGTGGGTGTACTGGTCGACCTTGGCCCTTGGGTCGCTACTGCTCCCAGGACAGAAGTGGACTCAAACCCACGTACTCTTGTATGATGTGCTGCAACTTGCCGCTAGTGGTGCTTGCCTGATGGCAACACCCGCTGCCGTCTCTGGCGCTGTTGCAGTGCTGCTGCACCTCCCGCAGCATACACCTTGCCTGGACCCAGCACGTCAGGTGGGAAGCGAACATGGCCCGTAGACTCGAGTGGAACTGAGCCCCTCCTGGACCCACTGCAGACAGCTGTCACTGCCCTCTTTCAGGCAGATCGTGCGATCTCCAAGTTCCAGGCTGCCGTTCCGTCCAGCCCTGGTGTTGTGTCCCTGGAGGCAGAATATAGCCCGAACAAGTACATAGAAACAAAGTACAAGTTTATGCAGAATACTTACAACATTGCTGCCAGACTAGCCCCTATAAGTGTAGACCAGCACAGGTCCGTCCCAATGCCCCACTGACCTAGCACACTCTGCTACAAGCTAAAATTGCTCGTCTATTTATTTTGGTTTTTAACCTCACTTCTGACATAGTGTCAGAGAGAGACAGAAACTATGGCAGGGATAAATTCCCCACATCAGCCACTTACAAATCGCCACTCTTGGTTTTGGTCTAGTGCCCCGCCTCATACATCACAATAACTAAAAGCAGTGCTGCAGTTTCCCACCATGTTGTTGCTTCACTGAAAACAAATCGTGTGTGCAATACTGCCGGCGGAGCTCCATTCCCGTGAGTGCCATGTTTACCTAGCCTGGCCTGCTGGCTGTCGACTGTTACCACACTCTGCCAGCAGCCCCAGATTTCATCGTCCAATCGCACCTTCATTGAATTTTGATAAAATTTCCCTTTCTCTCGACTAGGACTGACACTAGCACAGAAGAACATACAATAGGGGTGCATAAATAGGTCTACAGTAAGTATTACTATTACTGTTGCTATTATTGCTATTATTATTATATTTTACAAAATAGATTGATAATAAAATGAGATTGAAAAATCTATTATGGAAAGTTACAGAAAAAAGATTTATGATGTCACAGTAAGTGCAATGTCTTCAGTGTTGAAATTGCCATCCTTCAGTATTTGCTCATTCCTGTACTCTGGTTTGTAGACTCGACCATAATTTGACATAGAGTTTTTTTTTTATTATTATTATTTATGAATGTCTTGTCATGCTTCTCCTATGAACTGCGACATGTCATTAACAGTGCACGGCTTCTAATACCCCAAAAGAAAAAGGCCACCAGAGGAAGATCTGGTGATCTTGGTGCCATTTAATTGGCCCTCTTCGGCCTATCCACTTGTTGGATAATTTGTTGTCAAGAAACCCATGCACTGTTTAAAGTGTAGTGGGTAGGAGCTCCATCTTGCTGGAAGTAGAACCCTTCATTAACCTGTGTACACATAACTCTGGGAAACCAGTATCCCACAGTGTGCTCATATAGGTGTCAGGTGTGTTGATCACATGACATTAAAGGCACATCAGAACTGTAAACCGAGGTTGATTCATTTGTTTCTCAATTACAGCACGGGGGTTTTCTGTGGCTTAGTACACAATGTTACGCCTATTAACAATGGGTGACAGCTTAGAATTCGGTACATCGGACCAACAAATTTTTCGAATTATGCCATCCTGTTGCATTTCTTTATTCAAAAGAATATTGCAGAATTCTAAGCAGCAATCTGGATCATCCTGTAGTAATCCATGAAGTAATCTTAGATAACCCAAGGATCTGTGGGCAATGTCCAAGTCAACACAGGCTATCCTTACCGATTTCTGTGAGTTTTGGTTAAATGCCTGTGCAACTACCATTTCACTTTCATGGGTAGTAACATTCACTGGCCAACCACTCTTTGGTGCTTTACAGATAGATTCAGTGAGGGTTGTAACGTCATTAGCTGTACTTCACTGACAACCTAGGGGGCCGATTGGTGTTCTGTCTCTGACTCATCCCATTGAGCATCAGATGCTTCATCCATGCACCCACCTTCAGCGATGCAGTTCGCTTAGCACATCATCACTACTGCATGTCAGCTTTAAAACTCTGAGAACTAGACAGGCACTTCACTAAGTTGTGTCTATAGTATTTTAAGTCATCCCTCGTGGTAAAATGGTGCTGGCATTGTGTGCAGTGTGGGAATTTCAAGCAGTTTAACAATCATTTTATTAAGATTTCTGAACTACATTTGATACTGTAGTAATGAATAGTTGATCTAGACTAGTTATACACTATTTCATTTGTCATGTGATGTCAGTTGTGACAATCATCGTTAAGAAAGTACTCCTGGGTGGTTTAAGCTTTTCAGTGAAAATTTAAACAGTAAATTAGATACAAATATTGGAAGTATAAAAGCTATGCAGACTGTGGTAAAGGCAACTAAGACTTACATAAACTCTACTGTCCAAGTGCAGAATGGCCACTGGCTTTAAGGTGCTGAGCAAAGGCACAGTTCCGTTTTACCTGTCCTCATCTATTAAGGAGATGTTCTTGTAATCTAATTTTAAAGGTTCTGCCTGTTTGTCTGACATATCCTACATTACAATCGTGACACTCCAGCAGATATACTTCCGATGCCAAATGGTTGTTCGTTTTAGGTGATTCATTATGTATGTACATAAACTGGAGATTGGCAGCCGCGGGAAATACTATATGAGAGCCCACTCCCTGAAAAAGTTTTGCCAGTTCATAACTGAAATGGCCCATAAATGGCAAAGAAATGTATTGTGCTCCTATATATGATCCGTTAGGTTAAGCATGCTCTTAGAACATTGTGGCTGATGTATCTGGTGGGTATGATGCTGCAGATAGTCAGATTAGCCTGCACCCTGTGTATGACACTAGTTGCCTTCAGCAAATCAGCCATCCACCGAAAGAAACTCAGGATGTGCTCAGAACCCAAGCAGCAGGTATCATTCACGCCAGTATGTGATGCTATTTGCAGCTGGATTCACCCATTGAACTCCATAGCTGTTGGCAGGGCCTCCTCCATGTCTCTAACGATATCCCACAGGAAACATACTGAGTGCACACTGGCATCCTTTCCTGCACTGCCTACTATTTCCTCGAGGGTTCCACTTATCCGCCTAATGTTGGAGTTCCCAGTGGCAAGCATACCTGCATTTGTGCTAGCCTGGACTTGACAAGAAAATTGGCTGTTGGTTCAACAGGAGAGGCATCCCATGCTGCCTGAGAAGTATTATCAATACTGGGTAGCATCTCATACCTGTTGCTAAGACATAGTGGGCCAGCCATTTGGCCCATTCCCTCTTTCACCTTCTGCCCAGTGACACGTGAACTCATAACTGTCCACCACTTACTATTGAGTGAAGATGGTCCAGTCAAATGTTGCATATGTGAAGACAGGGCGACAACCAAGTCAGCAGGGAATTCCAGTTGCATCAGATGTGTCACAGGGCTTGTGACTGGTGATCCAATGTCGCTGCAGCTTGGAGTTATAGCTAGAAATCTGTCGACCATGGCCAACACAGCTTCAAACTGTTTGTGGACAGCAGCCAATTTTCCTTGTGTCTGCTCACAACAAGGATAGTCCCTGTCCCTATCGTACTGTGTAAGAAAATAAGATCTCAAAAAACACAAACAAAGCAAACAAACTGTTTACTAGAATACAAAGTAAGCTCAGTCTACATGAACAATCAAAAAATGCACTAATCTTACAACAAAAACAAATAGCAGTACTAAAAACAGCTACATAATCAGCCACTGTTCACTTCTACTCAGAAGTAAGTCAGGATACCACTAAGCTAAATGAATATATCTAAAAAGAAAGATGATGAGACTTACCAAACAAAAGCGCTGGCAGGTCGATAGACACACAAACAAACACAAACATACACACAAAATTCTAGCTTTCGCAACCAATGGTTGCCTCGTCAGGAAAGAGGGAAGGAGAAGGAAAGACAAAAGGATACGGGTTTTAAGGGAGAGGGTAAGGAGTCATTCCAATCCCGGGAGCGGAAAGACTTACCTTAGGGGGAAAAAAGGACAGGTATACACTCGCACACACACACATATCCATCCACACATACACAGACACAAGCCATATATTTTTCCCACGTGGAATGTTTCCCTCTATTATATTCATATCACTAAGCTAAATGACATATATAAAATGTATACAGCAGATAAACTACCCTTGCTGCTGCTAATCATCACACTGCTAGGAAGCTGGAGATCTTCTGAATGTGCACTATTTGCCAACAGTCATGGGATCAAGTAAATAATGTGACACTAGCAACTTATCCTGCAGAAAACACACTAAAAAGTAAGCTCACTCAACATGAAGAGTTGAAAAATACAGTAACTCTTACATCAAAAATAAATAACACTATTATAAACAGCTAAACAATCAGATACTGTTCACTTCTACTCAGAAGTAAGTCAGAATAACACTAAACTAAATGATGTGCACAAACTGCAAACTCCACCATAAAGTAAAACCACTAAACATAAATTATCGAAAACTATCGAAAACTACACTAACTCTTACATAAAAATAAATAGCACAATTTGAAACAGATGAATAATCTGCTGCTCTTCACTTTTATTCAGAAGAATATTAGGATACCATGATGCTAAATGATATATGTAAATTTATACAACAAATAATCTGGTCCTGCTGCTGCTGATCTCTGCTCTGCTAGGAGTGTAGACGTCGATTGTGCCAACGATGTGTGTTGAGTAACAGAGACATAGATGGCGTACATTTAAGTGAAATTTACACTCTTAACCCTAGAGGAGGGTATCA
This sequence comes from Schistocerca piceifrons, assembly GCF_021461385.2. Classification (NCBI taxonomy): domain Eukaryota; kingdom Metazoa; phylum Arthropoda; class Insecta; order Orthoptera; family Acrididae; genus Schistocerca; species Schistocerca piceifrons. The sequence goes on along the minus strand of NC_060142.1, from coordinate 191,155,856 downwards.
TACTTGTTGTAGAGGTGTCATGAGGCAGTACTATATAATAAGATTTCTCTCTTACATTGTCTGTTACAACAATACAAAAACAAAACAAAATATTTTGTTAACAAAAGTTTACAGTTATACTTATTTGTGCCATGATGTAGTTATTTTGTTTATTTACTTGCCTGAGACAATGGAGCCTTGTTACAAATTAATTTATTTATTCGCAGCTAAAAGAAAAAAAAAAAAAAAAAAAAAAAGGTTGCATGTATGCAAGAACAGAAGTTATTGGGCATTCAGTTGACTTGAATTGATGAGTTGGAAAATGGTTCATGTTCACATTTTTTTTTTATTTCAAATTACTTTCACTGGAGATAACTGATCTTTATATCTGTATGCACTGTTTCGTATAACGGGAGGTCATGGTACCTGTATGTCAATGGAAGCGCTTGTTAGAATGGTATTGAGTTAGAGAAGGTGCCTTGTCCATCTAAAAAAACATATAGTGAATCAGTTCCAATAAAACAGAAGAATCTAGATGATGTAAAGAAAATTATACAACACATACCTGATGAACAGAAACCATTGTTATAACAGTATCAGTCAGTGGCCAGCAAAGGGTGGACGACATAAAGGTGAAACATACCCACCATTGCCTGTTTTGCTGTATTTTGATTGTGACTGTATTTCGGCATGTTATGAATAAACCTATGTGCTCATAACACACTCTTTTATTGCTATAATGAATATGTATAATATAAACTTGCATAACAATCCTTCCACTGTGAACAAGATGCTGGTTACCTCACCAACTGCATCAGGTTTGAAAAGGTGTCAAGCAGTACATTCGTACTCGATTGCTGATGACAGTCACTGGCTATGTTATGTTCTAGTGGTGTATATTGTTTCATCCTGAGGTCAATTGCTACATGGCAACAACACCACACCATGCTTAAACCCATTGTGTAATAAAACAGTTCTTTGTCTCTCCTGAAAAGTTTACTTTCTGGGACATTACCCTTTTTCCAGCCCACCGATTCACTTGTTTAGATCAGCTGGTATCACATGAATCCCTTTAAAGTAATATTGCTAGGTGACTGATTGCTAACAGCTATATAATCTCTGGCATATGTTGATGATCTTCTGATATTAATGTAAGTAATCACTTGGCCACAAGAAAAAAGAGTACACATGGGCACTGAGCAATTGAAAAACCAGGCCATACACAAGTGCAGGAATGTAATGAAAAAGCAATAGCACCAGGTCTTAAGATAGAAGAATTAGTGTTAGTATGAGCAAATATAGAGTGAAAGAATAGTAAATTCTTTCATCGATGAGGGACCATATGGAATAGCTGATGTACCACATCCAAAAGCAGTCTTTCTGGTAGACCTGCCAGAAGGAAAAGGGACTGTACAGTGAAAATATAAAAAAAATTTAATTGAACAGAATTTTTTTAGAGGATGTACTCTCTTTACTAGCAAGATGAATCAACAATAATAAAATCTGATTTAGTTGTTAAGTTTGCCATCAGTTTCGCATACCTTTACTGTCTTAGAGTACATTAATTTACAGAGTCCATTTCAACTAAGTGAATGATTGAAATCCTGAGACAATTTTTTTTATTAATGTAAGCTATGTGAAGCATATAATAATATAGATTTAAGTTCAATAAAGGCACAAAGCAGTATTACTATAACTGTATTAGTGCATAGAGTTAAGCTACCCGACAAAAGAAGAGAGAACTTCCACTGTTGAAACTGACATGTTACTGATGTGAACGTGCACTTGTAGCCAAGTTACATGCACAAAATATACAAATAAATTGCTAACCACAAACTGCCTAAAAACTAACTAGAAAGTAGCCGGGAATCAAACCCGGGCCCATAGTACGACAATCCGTCACGCTGTCCACTCAGCTTTTGGGATATGATTTTTGTACAGTGAATAAACTGATTTGCACATTTTCTGCAAACGTAGTTGAAACACATATCAAAATATAGATATGGAATAGAATTGATACACATCTGAGACCACTGCTACAGCTGTGAGTAATGAATTGGACTAATACAAAAAAAATAATTGTCTGAGAAAGGTACTGATGCAAATCGTAACCAAAGTGTTAAATGACAGTTATATAGCAAGCTTTAATTACTATGACGTGTGAAATATATAATTAGAACTAGCTAACCTGGAGTGTTGACACTCACAGTCTGAAATACAAGAAAAGAAATTGAAATGAACTTTCATGAATGAGTACTTAGCACAAATGAATTATTCCGTTTGTGATTAAAAGTTTTCTTTCTTTGAAGTCTAAAGAAATGAATATCTACTAAAAATGAGGGTTAAATGTTCTAACTTGTGATTCTACAGAGAATTTTTAACAATAATACTATTGTCTTGTGAATGTTACATATTAGGGCAACATCATTCGTCTAAGGAGAGGGATGTGCGAGATTACATACCACTTTGGCAAAGTGATATGTTCGACAACGTTTATAGTACTGCTGAATAATGATTGTCAAATGTGCAATTGTCTATACCATGACCATGGACTACGTCATCAAAGAAAGGAAAGAGTATCAGACTACTCCGAAGTCTGAAAGAAAATTAGCTCTGAACTCTATATCAGTTTGTGTCAATTGATGTAATAACCAAATCATAACGGCAAACAGTTATTGTGGCAAACAGTTATAGTATGGAATGTTTCAACATTGCATGAGCTGGAAGAATATATATGTATGTCTTCAAAGATTGACTTCTGTTATTTAGTAACGAATCGGTAACAGATAAGCACAGTTCAATTTCCAGCACAGGCTAAGCTGCACAGGAGATGAAGAAGGAAGAAAGAAGATATCGAGAGAGGAGATGTGCTCCAGATAAGCAATTCAGTAATTTCAGATCAGTATATTTCAGCATCGCAAATCATACGTGAAATCCCCTTCCGAGCACCCATCAAATACAGCAGTGAACATCCCAACTTATGCCTCAGTCAAAGGAAAATCATTACAACTACTGCAGGAAACAGTTCTCTAGTAAACATGAAATAATATCATCCTTAGAAAGTTTACAAACACTATGAATACAAGCACACATTGGTTTATTTATATTAGAAATCATCAGAAATGTCAGTTTGTGTTGTGACTTCAGACTGAATAATCATAAATGTCCTAAATGTCAATACATAACAAGGTTGAAAGTTCTCCAAACTAGTTCGTTGTTATATAATGAACCACACAGTCATGTGACTCACTCACCATGTGTAGGTTCTTTAAATGGCCTACACATATAAATAAATATTTGTAATGATTCTTACTTGTGCCATCCCCTTGCAAAGATATCATAGGGAGATATGATTATATCTGAGTAAGCTGACAGAAAACTGAAAGCTATACTTTAAATTTTTTATGTACTTCAGTTGTTTTTTTCACTAATCTCGGTCTCTGTCGGTCTTTTGAGCTGGTGTGATAAAGACATATGTATGTGCACTTTCCCAGTATTGTGTTAATTAATAGTTATAATATGTGGAAGTCACAAGTTTTCATTCTCCTACTGAGCTACAACCTAATCTCCACATCCCATTGCAATGACGATATGCATTTTTAAATGGATCTTTTCGGAGAAGTCAACTGGAAGAGACAATAGCCAATGCTGCCACACCTGCATTGTTGTACACCATTTGGAGATGAGGTAAATATCAAGCCGCGCACCAAAACTCAAAGAAATTAATCTTCAATCAGTGTTCCAGAACTACCGCAATGTTTCTTAACCTGCATGCATCCATCCTTATCTGTGAGTGTGTTGACTTACAGTTTATGGTAGAGTTAAATACATTAGTATAATTTCGTCAGCTCTGAAAAGTTCATGTTATCTCTCTCCCTAACCACTAATCCTGGTGACCTATACTAGGACATTGCCTTCAGAAGAGAGTTAGCATGTTTTAATAATTTAAAATACTTATATAATTTTGTAAATTTTCTATATACTAATTGTCTTACCCTGTTTCATGAATGGGTAACTATATTATCATAACAAATATAGAAATCACATGATATGCAAAAGGTTAAGTATAATCAACAGGAGAATTAATTCTGGAAGGAGTGAGAAAGCCAATGAAAAGGTAAGAAAATTGATGATCCATTCCACACTTGACTGCACTTAGTAGCACCTCTGCCAATAGTGATCACCGTACCTCTCCTAATCCAATTCCCAAATTTAAGCATTCTTGTAAAATACATAGACATTTGGGCAGAAAATTAATTTTAGTGAGAGAAATGTGTACATACAATTGAATTATGCCGGCAATGCATCTGGATACGTGTTAGTAAGGCACCACCAAATGGGTTTTGTATGACCGTCTCGCTATTACAAGCCAAATATTTCATTTTCAAAAGTATTCATTTATTTTGTCATTTTGTAAAATTATCAAAAAATGAATACCCACAATAGGCACATTGCTGCCAGTCCAGTGCCGGACAGCCAGGCACAAGATGTTGCTGACATGGACATGGCAACAGATGAAATCTTTTGTGGCGGTGTTCGTAGCGACAAACAATTCGCGGTAGAAACGGCTTACGAAGTCACCGCCACACTTTTAATAGCGGGCCGACCGGTCCGCTGGAACAGTGAACAGAAAGATGAAAACCCAAACACTCTGATTAAATAAAAGTCGGTACTTATCTTTATTAACGAAGATACAGAAACACAGTGGTGAACTCCGTGTCTACAGAAATCTGTCTAGTTCGAGTCGGAGCGGCTAGGTCAGCGTCGGCTGACGACAAACAACAACTCTGCTGCGATGAACACACAACTGACTAGCAAGTACACAATTCGGTGGCGAGTATACAACTGAGCGGCGAATACAGAACTGTCCTAGCGCTCGTGACTCCAGCGCTTAAGAAGCCAGAAGCCAGTGGTGGCGCGCGCAGACTTGCGGCGATTTCCTGTCTCGCTGGCACTGCTTATGCGGACGGCGTCCGGACTTTGATGCTGCCAACCTTTTGGCAGCGGGCTCGGGTGGCATTACTGGCTAGGATATAACAAAATCAAAACTGAAAATGTCGAAAGCAGTGACGACGGCCAATTACATTTTTCAGTTAACATGGACACATAAGATAGTACCATTATCATTTGAAATGATGCATTGAGACAGGGTCACAATTTTCTCCAGGGAGTATTTTTTCCCCTGCCAAAAATGTAAGGGGTGACGGCGCTGACTTATTAAATCGTTCTTTGCCTGCCACACTTATACCTACTGCAAACATGACTGGACAGGGTGCATTGCATGCACTGGAAGCCATGATCATAGTGCAGATGTTACATCACTTATTTAAACAATGCTTCAATGATTTTAAGAAAAGGTTTAAGGAAGACCAAGAACAAACAAAATGCTGGTGAAAAATTTAATTTTTCAAAACAACAGACAGATACACAAAAGGAATTACTTGAACAGCAAAAGCAAACTCTTGATGCTTTCAAAACCGACATAACACAACAGTTCAGTGATTTGGCAAAATATTTGCATGCCGATCTTTCGAATGAATTATTGGATAAACCCGTAAGTACGGGGAGAGATCCTAAAACACAATTACTCACCGATTTGTAACAAGATATAAATAATTTTAGCCAAAATGCGTCATCAGTCAGTGGGATGCAGGAGGTATCTGAGTCTCAGACAAAAATGCAGCAGGAGCAGTCACAATTGTGCCAGAATATAAATAAACTTGCAGGTACCATTAATGGGTTACAAACAGCGTACAAAGATCTATCTGAACAGGGCAAGACCTGTCATTGCAACTTGGTAACATAAGTATAAATACTCAGTTAATGAGAAAGGAACAAGAAAGGATAGATAAAGACATTAAGGAAATAAAGGATAGAACTGAGGCTGGTATGCTGGACCAAGGCAATACTGTGGCAAAGAAGATAGTCCAGGAACATGAGGGTTATGTAGATGTGATTGCAGAAGTGATAAAGGTACAGAAGTCAGAACAAAGAGCTGAAATAGATCAGAGGTTGAAAGCAGTGGAGGGAAAATCATGGACTAATATTGTTAGAAACACTGAAAAGGAAAGGGAACATTGAACTCCAAGATATCAGGTGTCGACAGACAGGATAGAAAATCTGAACGTCTATCCACACTTGAATCCTTACCCTTACCTATCAGATGAAATAGATCACAACTTTAATATGCAGCAGGCACAGCGAACTTGTCATGCAGAAGTATTCAGAATGTGATTCAATATATAACAACAATGCCACCCCAGCAACGGACAGTGCTGCATGCCTTTCTACTTTGCTCACGGATGAAGGTTTATTGTGATACAGGCAGTTTCTGGTTTTTTCTTCTGAAGGTAAGCAAACAAACTCAGCCATGAAGTTCATAAGATAATGTTTTGCCAAAGAATTTGACTGAAGTACAGAAGATACGCTTTGTGGTAGGGTATACACAGGGTGATGTCTTGCTGTGTGCCACTGACATGGTGGAAAAATTTCACACCTATGAACAGTTTGAAAGGGCAATCCTAGACAAGTTTGGATCCTTTGCAGTACAAGAGAGATTGAGGCACTTAACCCAGCTCCAAACATGGAGGGCTCAGAATATGCTTTGAGAAGTATCTAAATAAAACTTGTTGCTGGATGTTCCTAGAATGCTAAACTGGGAAATAATACAACCATCCTTATGTCCACACTGTAGCCCCATTTTGGCCATTAGCATATCAGATGGTAGTGTCCGCCTCGTGCTTGACACACAAGGAATAAATAAAATTATCGTGCCTGTCAGGACACAGCCTGACAATATGGAAGAACAACTTTTAAAACTCCATAACATTAAGTACCATACCATATATAGATCTCTAAGCCTTGTACTGGAAAATTGCACTACATGAAGATAGCCATAAGTACACTGCCTTTTTATATGGGGGAGGAAGCTATAAGTTCTATGTTCTCCCTTTTTGTTTAAAATCAGTGCAGACATCTTTATTTCTGCTTTAGATGGAGTCTTAGGGCCTGGATTGTTAGAGTCACTGTGTATGTTGATGATTTACTAATTGCTACTCCCATTTGGCCAGAATACTTAACAGTGTGTATACGATCTGGGAAAAACACGGAAAGTTTTTCATTTGGGAAAAATCCAAGAATTTTTTAAATTCTGGGAATTTTTCATTGTCTTACTTTCCAGTTAAATTTTTGTGGTTTTGGCTGGTAATAACTGATACTCTAACAAAGAATTTTAGTTTAGCCCGCTACTGCAAAATAATATTGAAGCAATAAAACAAAAACGAGGAAAAAATAAATAAAACTTAAGTTGCAGAGGAAATACGCCATCCACAGCAACAAAACACGGTGTACTCACAAGTGTTTGTCAACAGCAGAATGTGTGAAAGGCTTTAAACAAAGACTGTGCAATATTTCATAACAGCAAACTGCTTCCGATGGGCATGACATTACAACAGTTTACATTAGTATCCATCTTTTTGATTTGCAGCTCCTTGTATTGGCCGTGTTTGCAGTTAAAAATTTTTGGATGTGAGGTCCGCTAGTTATGCAGAACACCGTTTTTCTCAGTATCCAAACATGTTTCGGCACCACTGTGCCGTCATCAGTGGGTTTTCATTTTAATTATTCTTTACATTTGGTGTGCATGAATTTTCTGGATCACTTTTGTGTTAATTACTTCAGATAGCTTGTCATGTTTTCGTGTGATGCATATGTAACTATAACAAGTATTTTCCACAAATAACATAGTAAACCACTTTTTCACTACACCAGAACACAGTTTCGTTTGAGCAGTTGCTAGTGGGCTTATGCGCATGCCCTTGGGCAGTTAAGTTGTGTATGAATAGTTCCTTCTCCCGCTTCTGGCTACTTGAATGTGGCCATTAGCTGTATCAGCAGTGGGAACAAGCAGCCATATGCTGTCTGGAAAAATTTTTGTGGCATGCCCAAGTTGCCAGATTTGCGCATGTACAGAAGCAGTCTGAGTTGTAGTGGGATGAGGGGTAGTCTCAATGTGAACCGTGTTTACATTTAGTGATTTTGCTGTTTCCTCTTGGTTTACAGCTCTCAAGTCAAATGAAAACAAAATGTATTTCTGTGACTGGTAGCTATAAAGTGAATTAAAATACATTCACGTAATTATAAAATGCAAAAATATGTTATTAATTTCAGTTTACTGATTGAATTTTATTTCCAGGTTTTTGGCAGTTGGTCATTAATTGCCTTGCAGAACAAAGGAGTAGCTTTGCTAAAAAAAATTGGCTTTAATTAATCTTTTCCACAGAGGCAGTCAGTTTATTTGAAACACTATTGGCTAATACTAACTGTTTGCAGAATTTCAAGTGCACATTGTAATCTTTTGGGACATGTGGCATTATGCCATAATAAAGAACTAAACATGAGATAATACAGTACTGGTACTCCAAAAAAATTTGCATCCCAAAAACCACACTGTAAAGTTTAACATGAGCTTAGGCCCTACTTCTTTGTGAATCTGGACATATGAACGTGCTCTTTAAGTCGAATTGTACATTTTTAGTATGGTTTATGAAATTCTGATGCTCTTGGAGTATCCTCTGATGTCCTGTTTTGTTTATGATGTAATGTAAGATTTCTTAATGCTATATAAGTACGAACATACGGGCTACCTTCATCATCGTAGCTGCGCAGGCACAGTTATACCATTTTCTGGCACTCTTTGACAACTGCTGAAACGAATTCTAATAGCTCGCGGAAAAATATTGTGATAAGTGGTTTGAAAAGCATTACTTTCAAAGTACATTTCATTTTACGCAATGTGAGTTATGTTACGTGTGTGAACATGCTTTGCATTTCTTAAATCACAAAGTGTTTGATTTTAATTTAAAACATAACACTTGGAGGGCCAACCACTTAGAAGAATTTCCAGCCCTGAAGACCAGACATTTACGACATTACTTAAAATTTTACTGGCACATTTGTGTGATGTATCGAAGCGTAGCACACACAAAAAAGACAAATATTATTTGCGAAAGCTTAGCTTTCTGGGTCATCGGAGGCATGCGATCCCACCCGTCGGCTTTGACCCGTGATGTAAGGGTGTTGTGTTGTGTGACATCATGACATCACGGAGCTTAGTTTATGAGTGTGTTGTGTTTGGTGGCGTCCTCTGGTGGTGTGTGTATGGTCTGCGTGTTATGTGGTGTATTGGGTTCATTTGGGTGTCAGTGCTTGAAGTGTGCATTTATTGGTCGTGACTGTTATAGAAGAACATAAATTAGTTTCAGTGCGTTAAGATTTAAGTTTCTGTTGTGTTTATGCTATTGCATGACATTTGATGTTATTGGTTTGCTGTTTGTCACGCAGTAAGTCATTTAATTCAATTTGTGGCTTCTTTTCTTAGGTATGGACCTGACTTCTAAGTTTAATAGTGCATGCCTGAGAAGGGGGATGACATGTTGTCCGTCATTAAGTTTCTGCAAATTTTTGGGCTTGAGACAGAGGTAGTGAAATGCGGCATATGCATGCAGAATATGAGAGTTGGTTTTGTGTGTGTGTGTGTGTGTGTGTGTGTGTGTGTGTGTGTGTGTGAGGTGTGTGAGGGAGAGTATTATGTGTTGTTGGGTTGGTGTTATTTACTGCATGTATTGGTCATTGATGTTTTGGGATTGGAACTTGTGGTTGATTTATGTATCTTAGGGGAAGTACTTGATTTCAGTTTTTTTGGTATCGTCAGTTGTATTTGAACAATATAGGTCATGGGAAGGGACCGATTCCAATTTGTTGTCATAGCTATGTGTGTTTTGGTATTGTGAGCTGCTGTTGACGTATATAGGTCAAGGGAAGTGTTCGATTTCAATGTGTCGTAGCCATGTGTGTTTTGGTATGTGTCGTCGTAGCTGTGTTTTGGTATCGTTAGCTGCTGTTGGCCTGTATAGCTCAAGTGAAGTGTCCGACCCCAATGTGTCGTAGCTATATGTGTATTCGTATCGTGAGCTGCTGTTGACCTATATACATCATGGGAAGTGTTCAATTCCAATTTTTGTTGTTTTAGGTGTTGGTAGTGTGGTATCGATAGCTGCGGTGTGATTAAAATTTTTGGAGTAGTTGGTTTTTATTTTGTGGTATCGACAATTGTGGTTTAGCTGTGTAGGTGACGGGAAGTGACCGATTCCTGTTGATATTGTAAGTGTATCGGAATTTGGGAAATTTGTGGTGTTTTTATGTCTTAGTTTCATGTGGTTTGGGATCGTGATGTGTGTCTGTATGTGTTTATATTTAGTTTGTCCCCACCCAAAAACCCCAAATTTCCCGCGCTGATCCCATTAGTTTGTTTATAGTTTTGGAAAAGATGTATTCGTTGGTTTTATATGTATTTTTGTGTTTGTTGCTTTGTTTATGTAATGACGTCATAGGCGCCACATTGGAGACATTGAGAATGGTCGTTTCCGCCACATTAGTGACGTCATGGTCAAAGCAGACGGGTGGAATCAGACACTTCTGGAATCCCTAGCTTTCTTGTAGCTCTGCTGCGTACATTACTTTAAACGATTAACTTTTCCTATTTCCATGTTCTTGCTACTTAACGGTGATGTTGCTATAGGCTGACTACATCACGTGTCCTATGCAACACATCTCATACACACGAGGTGGATAGAATATGTTACTCCATTCCAGCAAGTTGTTAACAATCTCCCACATAGCTCAACTGGGTTTACACCTACAGAATTGGTGTTTGACAGAAGACAAGTAGACAGTTGGGAAAAACCTCTACCCAAGATCCCCAGAAAGGAAATATCGCATCAGGAGAAAATACATTGGGCACAGGTTAGCTTTGAAGAAAAGGCAGAATACAAAAAACAACTGCATGCACTATAGAGTACTGTGTAGGATGACAAGTATTCCTCAGGACTCATCCAAAATCGACAAGGTATGGTAAGTTGAATCACAAGTGGCAACTGTTGTACACAGGGGCATTTATTACATAAAAAATCCTTCGCCCAGGAGCCTATAAATTAGTATACGTAAAAAGTGGTAAGGAAAAATGGTTCTACCCACACAAAGATTTATGTGGTGCGCTAAACAGAATTTGACACTGATCAAGCATGGATTGGAGCAATGTATATAAATGTATTTACGAGATGACATACTGTCACCTTGAATATACTTATTATGTATGATGTTTAGTATTAAGGAAAGATTTCATTTGTCCATTTCATGTGTGTTGCCTTATTTGGAGGTAAGTTTTAATTATGTAAGATTTTCATTCTATGTTTACAAGTCAGAGAAGCTAAGGAAATATCACTCTCGCCGAGTGTGAGAAATTATTTAATTTTACATTACACTGGTTAAACACACAGTAGCTGTGTGATTGAGATGCAACACATGAAAGTGGTGAAGTGGAGTGAGGACAGAACTGCGCACATGCAGTAGCTAGCTTCAAGGTTGAAAACCTCTGTGCATGTGCACAACACAGCATAAGCTGAAGGATTGTCATCAGACAACGATCATAGCTTAGCAAAGAAATTCCAAGCAATCTACACTCAGAAGAAACTTTATAATATGAGTTGACTACCAAGGAAATAAAACATCTACATTACATAACCAAACTAAGATTAAGAAATTAAGGAATAACTAGAGAATGAAGTAAACATATCTACAGAAAACTAGCTACACACGATGATATTATGTAGAAGCTGTTTACATTTATACAAGTGTCTATTTACACATACACAAAAGGGGTTATCTACATGAGGAATGAAGGAATATAAACTAAGTCTTGAATATAGGATGTGCCCCTCCTATGACAATGCTTATCTTTCTGGGTGCAGAAAGGTAAAGTCAATAAAGTCAAACCAACAACATGGGCGCTCTTATAACACGTAAAAAAATTGATAAAGAATGAACTGTATACTGATAGAAATGGAATGGATGAATACTGAAAGTGTGATGCATTAGTAGCCAGTGAGCAACTATGCACTTAGTTTTAAGTTAGTATTCAAGTGTCCTTCCAGCGAAAGATGCAGAGTCACATCTTGGGTGAAAGAGGGAACACAATAGTTAGGTGTTTGGTACCAAAGCATAAGGGCTACACCAAAAATAAAAAAAAAATAAAAATTATATGTATAAATATAGGTGTGAGTGTGATGGCGTGACTGTGTGTTTGAAAATACTACAGTATGCCAGATGTATAAAAAGGTTGAACTTAGGTCTTGTGCTACCAAATGAAAAGGGGTTAGATCAAGAATTACAAGTCCCTGTGACTGAGAAGATAGCCAAGCAATAGCATTACAAATGCAAGATGTCTCAACATTGTTTGCAATGGTTCATTGAAACAATTCTCATAGAGTTATAGTCATGTACAACAGAATAAGAAGAGTGATATTGTGTAGCAAAAGGAAGTATATGACACTGACACTGAAGTAAACTGAAGTAAACTGTTTACAGTCAGTGATGACCCTTGTATAATACAATATTGTACTGTCAGAATGTATTAGTAGATAGTAAACACGAAGTAAGCCGATTAAAATGAGTAGATAGTTATGAAATGATGTACTCAATAGTTCTCTCGTGATGAACGAAGGATTGCAGTAGTACAGTAAAACTGAATGCTTCTTCCTTCCATAACATTTCCTGTAGACACATCCTAGTAAACTGTCAGAGGCATTGATAAATGTAGTTATATGGGCTTATCACGATTTCATGTTATGAAGCTTTCTTTCCTCAGCATCTGTAATGATGGATACTCACATCATGTGTAATGAATGAACATAAAAATCATGCACATCATGTGATAATGTGCAATGCAAATATTTTGTCAATACTGGAAAATGAGATTGAAAAAATGACAAACTGTGTAATGTTAACACAAGATGTGACTAAAAATATAGATTATTCACAAATAAACATTCAAAAAGATGATGCCTGAGAGCAACATGTGATAAAAATGATAATGTAAAAACTGAAAAATGTTACATGACATTAAATCACAAGAAATGTACGTAATATTAACTGTCTTGTATATATAATTAATGTACAGTGTTTGTGTAAATTTTTGTACAATATTTATGTAAAGAAATGTAAATGCCATATGAAAATGTACATGTACAGAGTAAGAAATATGCAAACTGGCATGTCAGTATATTTTAAAATGTAAATACTTGGATTATTGTAACAATGGTGAAATGTAAAAATGATATATGTAATGCAGTGTAAAGCTGAATGTGTTTTCCAGGACTGCGTATGTGAAGTAATAAATGTAAATGTGCTATGAATGTTTTGTGAAGGTTTGAAACCCGTAATTCCATATCTTCCCATAAAAAATGTGTCCCAGTGCTGGAGAGTAATGAACATTTATATCCTCGGTGGACTTGGGTACCAACAAGACATTCTGCCACAGAGAAGATAAAGAAACGAGTAAGGGCATTGGTGACTTGAACCCAATCAAGAGTCTTCGGGATGCTGATAGCATAAATCTGGTTCAGCCACTGAAACATATGGATTACAACAGGAATGAATGCCTGGGCCATAAATGATGCACCTCCTCACCACACCATGAATGGTTCCACCAAGCACAAGCCTCAGTGCACCACATTGTAGGAATGGGATGAACACTTTTATTGACTTTGAGTAAATAAGTGAAAGTGCAGCACACTCGTGGACATCTCATCTTAACTACAGCATTAACAGACTCAGGAAGTGAAGTGTACATTAAACAAAATTAGATATATATGTTATGTAAAGTAACTTTCTGGGAGTAAACTAGGTAAACCTGGCCATTCAATAAAGATCTCAGTACCCTGACAGGCCAAGAGTTTAAAGTACAAAAAAGGTGCAAATAGTATAATGCACCACCATTACATATTGATGTCCATTGATATGGATCAGACCAGTATAGTGTGGGAGGGGCAATTGTATAGGTTCTTTAAATGGCCTCCACATGTAAATAAATATTTGTAATGATTCTTATTTGTGCCATCCTTGTGGGGGAAAGGAAGATGCCATAGGGAGGTGTGATTATATCTGAGTAAGCTGAGAAAACTTAAAGCTATACTGTCAATTTTTTTTTTATCTACCTCAATTGTTTTTTTCACTGATCTCGGTGTCTGCTGGTCTGTATGATGTTAGTTAAAAGTTATAATAGGCAGAAGTCATAAGTTTTCATTCTCCTACCGAGCGACATCCTAATCTCCACATCGTGATGTGATGAGGATTTGCATTTTTAAATGCACCTTTTCAGAGAAGAAGTTAACACAAAGAGAGAATAGCTGATGCAGTCACACTGATGTTGTTGCACGTCATTGGGGAGATGAGGTAAATATCAGGCCGCACACCAAAACTTAAAGGAATCAATCTTCAATGAGTGTTCCAGAACTGCCACAACATTTCTTAACTTGCACTCATCCATACCTGTGTTCGTTTTTGAACTTACAATTTGTGGTGCGGCTAAACGTGCATTAGCATGACTACATCAGCTCTGAATAATTCACATTATTTCTTTCCCTAACCAATATAACCAGTTAGTATATGAATGTTAATACATCTAAATTAACTGATGTGCTGCATGGATAAGCTGTTTTTCACAGTGGTCTTATTGATTTTCTTGTGATGGATCTAGAAGTTACTGCTGATCAAGTGTGGCTTGCTATTGCTGCTATTCATGTAGACTCTTCTTTACATACAATGGCTGCTAGTTAGGAGAACTTCCTTGATGTACTGTCAAATAGAACATTTGTGGTTACTCAGTCTGAAGTCACAACATGAACTCATATTTCTGGTAATTTCTTTATTGATAAGCTATTGTATGTTCTTGACTATTATAATTTTCCATTTTTACTAGCGTATGAATTTGTATAGGCTGCTACTCACTGCATAGAAGAGATGCTGAGTATTAGACAGGCATATAAAGTAGACAAGATGTTAGACACAGCCCTCCATTGTTTCAGGTTCAGAGACTTGAATAAGTTAGTATACCTTAAAACAGTGGTTATAACAATACTGCCTGTCATTATCTTACTTTTATAATTACTGGAGAGAAAAATATACATGAAGAACAAATATAAATTAATTGATTCTGGAACACAAATGTGTACAAAAGAGCTGGAAAAAATCAAGTAGTCAAGATGTTGTAGTACACTTTAAACACATGTGAATACCTCATGGTCAAAATATGTGAACTGTCAGATAAAAAAACAAATAATGCAATCAAAGTGTTACACATTTATTAAAGGATATAATTGACCTTGGCTGGATGGCTTAACTATTTTGGAGAATAAATTGTAATTAGCTTCCTTTCACTAAGCGATGTATGTAATTTCCAAACAATTATATAAATCTAGGACAAATGTTGTCGCTAGACAGAAGAATAGGGCACTTTTTGGGTGTGATTTTCGTTTGCACTGTTCCTGGATCAGTCACATTAAATACATTATAAATAAAATTGGAAAGTCATTGGAAATTTTGAAATCAATAGGTGTTACCTGTTAAGAAATTCATCCCAGTGCTCTTTTTAAATTCATAATTATGAAGTTTCATTCTGATTAGTTTTAGATTATAGATGCTTTCTAATAAATTTGGTTTGAAAAGAGCTGACAAATACTGAGTCAGTCCTTGATAAAATTTCGGAGTGATCCAAATATTGGCAACTTGTTTTAAATGGCCATATGTTTAAAGCTGAGTATTTAACAGAATGCGTAAACAAGGTATTCCATGTCCATAGTCAGTCAGCTGATCCAAATATCTTGTGCAATGTATCACAGTATATTGCTGACGTTGTGGAACCAGTCACAAGTAAGACTAACACTGTTAGTCTTGTGATTCTTGAGTTTCTCCCGGCGTATTTGATAATCAAAATATCCACGGGTGTACTGCCGGTCTACAGTGTCCAACGGGCACAATATTTCGGCGATCATACATGTCGCCATCATCAGGTGAACTGATGGACTGAACTCCTATGAACGTGCTGGCACGGAGATCCATACGCTATGGCTGCTCAGAGGGAACTGGGTTCGGTCGCGGCAGTGGCCGATTTAAATACCCTCCGCCTGCGGCGCGCTCCTTCCGCCGTCCGCACCCCGCGCCACGGTCGCGCGGTGGAGCGGATTGCGACGGCGTCTGAGATGAGTAAATCGAGCAAACGTATAGTTGTGATGACCACGGCGGACAGAGCCATCACACTGACGTCATCTCAGACACCGTCTCAATCTGTTCCACCGCGCAACCGTGGCGCGGGGCGCGGACGCCGAAATATTGTGCCCGTTGGACACTGTAGACTGGCAGTACACCCGTGGATATTTTGATTACTGTTAGTCTTATTTGTAATTGAACATACATGAAGAAGGGCTGCATGAATGGCCATACATTTGTTTGATCCTTGAAGGAGTTTCATGAAAATGATGAAAAGCCTGATCTGGGAGATTAACTATCTCCTGAAGGCCTACTAACAAAGTTTCAAGAATTGGTATTAAACAAGGAATCTAGGAATATAGTACAGCCCTTTGTGTATTGCTTTGTAAGGACCACAAGGACAATATTAGACTCATTACAGTACACACAGGGGCATTCAATCAGTCATTCTTCCCATGTTACATGTGTGAATATAAGGGGAAGGAACCCTAGTATGTGGTACAATGGAACAATGCCTCTGTCATAGTCTTCAGAGTGATTTGCAACTTATGGATGTAGATGAAGATCTGAAACATAAAATGAAAAAGGGGTGAAAAGTGAAAGAATAAAAGTGCATGAAGAACATAAAGGGTGAAATTCTGAGTGTAGAACCAACCGTATCGTGCAGATCAAAATCTCAACTTTCTGTACTGGGAAAATAGGCCAAAATTATTCCAGTGATGAAAATAACAAACAGCTCCCTTATTGTATTTGTGTCTTGTTGAATATCTGGTTATTCAGTCATTTTGGAGGTGTAGCAATGATATCAATAAATTAATGGTATGTAAATTAATGTTATCAAAAAGATAATTCACTCAAGAAAACTGTATAATTATGACAGAATTGCTGACCATCACTTCCCTTCAGGAGACAAAATATCGGTAATCTCGATAGGCAATATAAAAACACATGATGTTATCCTACTTCCAGAACTAATAGTTCCTTCCTTGGTGAGGAGAAAGGGATGGATTGGAGTAGGTTAAAAAAGGAGGGAAGGATGAGAGGGACTCACCTGTTCTCATAACAGCTGGGTGCTCTCTCATCCTGAGGTCTGAGTGACCTTCCTTCCTTTTTAACCATCCCAAAACTGCTCCTCTCCTCCCTGAGAAAGCAACTAAAAGCTAGGCAGGTGTCATGTATTTTTATATGTCCCTAATGACAGCACTGATACTTCACCTCCTGAAGATAAGCAATGGCCAATAATTCTGTCTCATAATTTTGTATCATGTTAATACCCTCATTAGTAGTCTTCCCTTTGCATATGCTTCCAGTAATGAAACTGGATAAATGTGCTGCCAAATTTTATAGTTGGTTACTATGATTATAAAAAGGAAAAATCAAACAATGGAATATCCAGGATAGAATAATGACAATAGCGAAGATTGCTACTCACCATGTAGCAGAGATGTTGAATCACAGATAGGCTCAACAAAAAGACTGTCAAATGAGTAAGCTTTTGGCTTTTCTGAACTGTGCACGTGGGAACTGCTGTATATCCTGTGTTCCCATAACCCTCCCGACTTCAGCCTTCATTAGTCATTGTCCTACACCACCTATCCCCTTCCCTGTTTCCACTCTGGCACTACACAGTCGTCTATTCTACCAACGCAACGACAGCATTTTACTTCTCTCCTTTCCTACTGCCCCCCCCCTCCCCCCTGCCCTCCCCCTTTGTCTGCATCTAACCTTCCAACTGCACCTAGCTGCCCTATCCTCTCTCCACCTAGTGCCCGTATGCTCCCACATGCAGCACTTTACCATTCCCAATCTCTACCCTGCTATCCCTTCCCACTCCCCACCCCACCTCCTCTTTACCCCCACCAACCAGACTGCTTCTCCCATGATGCGCTGCTGTTCGCAGTTTAGCCTCAGCAGCAAGAGACTGTGATCATGTGTGTGTGTGAGAGACAGCTGCATTTACTTAAAGGTTTAGGAGTGTATGTTGTCTAATTCCAATAAAAGCCTCTGTCATAATTATACAGTTTTCTTGAGTGAATTATTCTTTTGATAACATTAAAAAAGAATGTATCTTTGGCTGGAGGATTAAATATTGCTGTCTTTTGAGGCATCTCATGTTACTGCTTATCGGATCAAGGCTTGGAATGACATTGCCATAGTGGCTCCTATTCCTGGTCATCAGGCGTCATTCAGTTCTTGGGGGGAAGATTACATGACAGCTTTACAAAAACGCCTCTGCACCACACTGGATAGCAACGTGCTGAACACCTACTGCAGCAATGGCAGCACTCTGTACTCCCAACTGAGTGACTTGCAATAACCATAGGAAAAAGGGACATACAGCATCTGCATATGTCATTCCCAGCTCCATCCTACAGGCATGGAACATGGGGTTAATTGTGTGTCTCCACTGCTTGCGAATCATAACCAACTGTTTATCGAAGTGTGAGTGATGGTATAAAGCGCTCAGAATACAAGTGAGCATGAGTGCTGTCATTACGTTACTGAACTCAGGAACTGGATTTGGGACCTCTGACAGTGCCTTACGTACTATACATATGGTGAGTTACAGCAAGGAGCATATTCCAATTCTGGGGCAATTTACAGCTCTTCCTGTGTATAAATCTGTGGTTTGTTCCTTGACTCTTTTGATGGTCGATGATACTGGTATCGCAAAGTTTATCAGTGTGGATGTTTTAAAATCTTTTGGTTTTTCCATTTAGTATGTGGTGCACCTCATTACTGAGCAGGACCCTTATCAGTAGTTAGGTCTTTTGGGTTTTGAGTTCTCGTCTCTTTTCTTACTTGAGTCAGGTTGTGCCACTAATTTTGCAGACCACATTACCCTGAAACCTATGGAATGGCTGTGGTTTTTCCATGAGCGCCATGTTCCATTGGCTTTGCCTGATCAAGTGAAATCAGAATCGAACAGGCTGACATCATTGGAGGTTACCAAGCTATTACATCCAGTGAGTGTTCCCACCCCCTCACGATTGTTAAGAAACCAACTAATCTGCTTCACCTCTGCAGAAACTTTAAACTTTCAGTTAATGCTCAATCTGTCATTGACACCTACCCTTTGCCCCATCCAGACGAGTTATTGGCTGACTTCAACAGGGTCAGTACTTCTCCAAAATTGATTTACATCAAGCCTATTTACAGTTACTGTTGGATGAGGATTCAAATGACTCCTTTTGAGTGATGTGCCCTTCAGGTTGTGTCAATATCAGCACCTCACACCCAGTGTGTCTAGAACCCTGGTAATGTTTCAGCATTTTTTGGAACAATTGACTATGTCTGTTCCATGGTGTATCAACTATCTCAGTGACATTGCTGTGATGGAAGCATCCAATGGAAGAGCCCTTGTGTAACTTATGCACCTTGTTCACGGTCTTACATCCTTCAGGGTTGAAATGCAACTTGGCCAAGTCACACTGTTATCAGCCATTCATTGCGTATCTGGGGTTTGTGGTTTCTTGGGGTTGTGTTAAGTTCTTATGTCATTATGTTGCCTCTGTCAAACCTCTGCCTCACTCTACAAATGTCAAAGAACTCCAAGAATTTTAGGGTGAAATCACTTATTATCACAAATTCATTCTGGGTGCAGCCATGTTGGCCCTTGTTGCTTCTTGAGTTCCTACAGGTTTAGTTGGTGGGGTATTGGAGTCTGGTCAAGATGCTCCATGGCTGCCAGCCAAACTTCCTCCTGCATCTGCTGACGCCGCTCCTCCAGTGCTTGTCAGCGTAGCCTTCATCCTAGGTTCCTCCTGCCTCCATGGTCCTGGCTGGTGGGATCCACTGCCCAATGAAATGGATTTCAGCCAGGGCCCACAACTACTGAGGCATTCTTATGATGCACACCAGTGGTGGACTGGTAGCACGGCACCATGTCCAACTGTACCCTTGTGCCATGGTGAGGGCTGTGGGGTCCTCTGCTGCTGCCTCTGCCTCTTCCCTCAGTGCCTGACCTGGCCTCGAGGTGTGTTGCTGCTGCAGGATGGACCCATCCTCCTTGTGGATGTCACCGCCTACTATCTCTCCTCTTTGGGCCCTTTCAACCCTTGTGCCCTGGCACTTCCGACTGAGGAAGAGGCACCTTCACCATTGGTGCAGGTCTACCACATTGAGGAATCGGATGTTAGGATGCTACCACTACTCTTGTCACACATCCTCTCTTGTGGTACTTCGCAGGGGAACTGCTGATACACATGTTCTCAGCCACGCAACTTCTGCCCCTGCTCACCAGTTCTGGCCCAGAACCTCCTTCCACCACTGTTGTCATCTATGGCAACCACTGAAAAGGGTATGGATGTTTCCACAGTTGTGCCAACACCTGCTTTGGTAAAATGCCCTTTTGTCAAGGGAGGAGGGATGCTATAGCTCTGTAAGTAATACTTGGATATGTGCTGCAGCATCAGATCAGTGGTGAACTACACTACTAATATTCCGTCAAGGGAATCTGCATGGGCTAGCCACCACAGGCCATCTGTGGTGGGTCACATGACTTGTGCGCATGGCATGGCATTGACCTTGCTATCTACCCAAGCCCTCCTTTTTATAAATGAAGTACAGTAAGCACTTGCTCCCATATTTGTTCATACTTACTGTCAGCAACTGCTTGTATCAGTACCTGGATTGTTTCTGTGCTTTTGTCTATGTTCTCAGCTGTTGTTCACTTGTATGTGGCTGTGCTGTTGTTCATGTCTTGCAGTAAGATACACTAATCAGACAAGTTTCTCATGAATTTTGAGTACTGAAGGTGTGCCTTTTAGTAAGTCACATTGTGGCATGGAAAGTAATTAATAAATTGTAAAATAAGGCAGTACCGTGTCTCAAACTAATCAGTTTCTCTTGTTTGTCTAAGTTTAATAGAAAGTAGACAGGGAAATTATAGTGATACAGTTTTTGTGTGTAAACTTTGTGGTGTGGGATTTGTATGAAGCACTATGAGATGTATGACACAGCTGGTAGTGAGTGTGTACTACAACAGACACCATGTCATGAATTCTTCAAGTATGCAGGAAGCAAACTGTGATTTGGAATGATGGCTCTTCTTCAATAGAAGGCAAATATTATTATTATTATTATTATTGAGGGGTTTATGTGAACAGAAGCATTCATGAAGTTTCATTAACATGAAAGATAGACATGATGTAAGGAATATTAGCAAGGATTCAAGTGGAGGACTGGGTGAATATTGTTTCCAACAGTACGTATGAATCATCCATGTAACACTCATGTTCTTTTGCTTCAGCTGCTTTTGACAAGTGTGAAATGTTAGCAGCTCATTTTTTTCTATCTGTTCATTTTGTGTGTCCTTACTTTTAGTGTTAATGTTAATATTTTTCCTTTCAGAAAATGTAGCCATATTGGTCATATGTAAAGTAAATTAATTTGAAAGCCACATTTTTCTGACTAACAGTAATTGGACCAGTATTTTTGGAGAAATTGCACACTATTGTTTGTTTATTATTTGAACTGAAATTCGCCCTGCTTTGTGCTTATCTCCCAATAGACAATTTAATTATCATACATGTGTAAATGTGTCATTCCAGATAACTCTTCGATGTTGGTAAGTAAATCTTTGTACACACTAAGGAAGGAGAGCTTACCTGCTGGAACAACTTCACTCAGTTTCCATACACGATCTCACATGCTGGGTCGTGAGATTGACGTACTTGCATCATTTGTTCCTGATGAAGTTATATACCATAACAAGACTGGTTATGTGGATCAGTTTGATACAGTATTAATGTTGGGTGATATCTCAGGTAGGAAGTTACATTTTAATACTAATAAGAAAATTTAATTTCTTATACATTACTTATCCATAATAAGATGAAGCAGATGTAAATAAATGAAAATGATTACTATCTTTATGCTGTACAATTTATTTTATAGTATTTGCATTAGATGTTGTCTACTTCCTTGATAAACTGTGAACATTTTAATGTAGCAGCCCGTTTTTTGTTTGTTTGTTTTGTCTCTCTCTCTCTCTCTCTCTCTCTCTCTCTCTCTCTCTCTCTCTCTCTGTGTGTGTGTGTGTGTGTGTGTGTAATACACCAACCTTGTGATGGTCCTGGAATAGTTTCTTCATTGATTTCAAAATAAAAAAGTAAAAAATAACAATAAAAAACGCAACAGTTAACAAAGTGAAGTACCCGAAGTATTCGATAATGGCTACCACAATTGCTTGCCAAGGGCGGGAATACTGTGAACAAACATGACCTTTACTGGTACTTGTTCAATCATAGATCATAACAACTCCTACTTGAGAGTTCCACATTAAAGTGTCTACACAATACCTGAAAACTTCAGTTGCAGTGTGGCCCACAGTGAAATGAAAACTTTTGAATGCTGGTGACCATAAACTGCCACACTGAATCTTGTGAATTGGATCAGAATATCCTATTATTTTATCTTTTTCACTGCTGCACAGTTTTAGTTGTGTGCTATTTTCAGGTGTCTGTAAAGTAGATATATTTTTGATCCAGTGAAAATTTACGTTGGTCATGCATTGTTGAACTACAGTGGGGCTGCCATAATTTGAAGTACACATGACACACTATAACCTCACCATTGAGGAATAGGATCATGTGTCAGTGGAAGGAATAATAGGTAATGGTGAGGGAAAAGTATCTGCAGTCAGTAAAACTGACTACCTGATGATGCAATAACTCCTTCCAGTCACTGATGTGCAATAAAGTCATTATTATTCACCACCAGCTGGGCACAGCCTTAGTTAGTTAGTTAAATGTTCCATAGAACATTAAGAATGATTCTTTTATTGAAACTATATGGAATGAGGCAATTTCCAGGGTATGAAAGCATGAATAGCTTTAACATTAATGAACATATTATTTCTCAGTCCTAATCATGCAACTACACCTAAATACTATATTTTATGTGGTACAAATTTTTAAATGAAATTTTGCCCATGTCCAGAAGAAATAATTTTAGGTTATATTTAATTCTTGCTTTGCTACCTGTCAGACATTTTATGTTATTAGATAAATAATGAAAAATTTAATTTGATGTATATTGAATTTGTTTCTGAACCACTGACAGTGTTAATAATTGGTAATAAATGTCCTTATCACACTAGTGTTGTCGATATGGACATCAACTATTCTTCTAAAATTGTGATGGATTAGAAACTTCATTACATATTGCGATGGGATGGTAAACTAACTTCCCTAACTCCTTGAAGAGATACCTGCGGGATGACAGCAGTTGAATATAATGTATTTATTCTTACTGCTCAATTCTGTGCGGTCAGTGCTTTCTACTGAAGAAAATTATTGTGTAAGACATTATTGAGCAGAAATATGCAAAATATGTTAGGAGGCTGATTACTTTGTTTCCAAGGCTAGCAATTATTACCCAAAGAGCTCAGTAATGTATTTATTCTACTTCATGTTTTCATCAATAAAAAAAACTGGAGCATCCTATCTTGCTTACCGACACCTGTCTATGTGCCACATCAATTGTAGGTATAATTCTATTCATTGTACAGGACTGAACACAGTGTGTTTTATCAAAATTTAGAAGAGTCAATTTTCAGAGAACCATTTAATAATTGTGATGTTTAAAGCTTTCCCGGCGTACTGATTGTTCCATAAAAACACGGGAGAACTGCCGGATATCAGTAACGTTCTGCCACGATATTTCGGCGCAGAGTCTTCTGGCCATCTTCAGGTGAATGCCACTGTAGTAGTACTGGCGAGTGCGCGCTGAGCTCCGCTATTTAAAACCTTCTGAGGTGACATTGCGCATGCGCTGCTCAACGTGCGCGTTCATAACGGCTCCATGCGCTGCGCCTCGTGCTCTTCACTGAGAAAGCCTTACGTATTGGTATCAGGTCGATTTCCATCTTTATGCAGATAACTACGTCGACTACGAAGTTTCTCTATAACAGGATTCCAAGCAGAGTTTAGCTGATAACTGCTATCTCGATTGACGAGAGCCTCATTGTCAGACAATCTTATTTCCACAGATTCATTGATAATCGCGCTCCAAAAGTTTGATGTATGGGCCAAAATTTTTGTGTCGTCGTAATTCATGGAATGGTCTGTGGAAATACAATGTTCGGCGATTGCGGACTTGGTGGGTTGGAGAAGGCGAGTATGCCGTTGGTGTTCCACAATGCGTTCCTGCACAGTTCGTGTCGTTCGCCCTATATATGATTTGCCGCATTCACACGGAATTTTGTAAACACCTGGTTTACGCAGGCCCAGGTCGTCTTTAACAGATCCCACCAGTGATGAAATTTTGGAAGGAGGACGAAAGATGACTCTCACTTGGTACTTTCTCAATATTCTGCCTATCTGTGAAGAAATATTCCCAATAAATGGTAGATAAACAGTCGACCTGAAAGCCTCTTCCTCTTCCTTGTTCCGTTGTTTGTAGGTCTTCATCACTCTGTTCACTTGCCTAGGTGAAAAGCCATTCTTCAAAAATACTGTTTGCAGGTGTTCCAGTTCCACTTGCAGACTGTTGACTCCCTGCCGCCGTTGGATAAGCAGCTGCAGCAGCAAGTCGTATACTCCTAGCTCACTCATTTGTTACATAGTTTAATTCTTAATTTCTTTGCGTGTTTTTGGTACTTGGATTGTTTAATTCATAAATTTCGGGCGTATTATAGTATTTGAGAGTTGTAGCATCGCGTTTTAGTACCTGAATAGTGTAAATTCGCGTAGTCGTTTGTCTACTGTTTTGTTTTGAATGGCCAGTGTCGGTTGGTCGCAGTCAGTGTGCTCCCTGCCGCCGTTGGATAAGCAGCTGCAGCAGCAAGTCGTATACTCCTAGCTCACTCATTTGTTACATAGTTTAATTCTTAATTTTTTTGCGTGTTTTTGGTACTTGCATTGTTTAATTCATAAATTTCGGGCGTATTATAGTATTTGAGAGTTGTAGCATCGCGTTTTAGTACCTGAATAGTGTAAATTCGCGTAGTCGTTTGTCTACTGTTTTGTTTTGAACGGCCAGTGTCGGTTGGTCGCAGTCAGTGTGCTCCCTGCCGCCGTTGGATAAGCAGCTGCAGCAGCAAGTCGTATACTCCTAGCTCACTCATTTGTTACATAGTTTAATTCTTAATTTCTTTGCGTGTTTTTGGTACTTGCATTGTTTAATTCATAAATTTCGGGCGTATTATAGTATTTGAGAGTGTAACATCGTGTTTTAGTACCTGAAGTGTAATTTCGCTTAGTCTCCTTCCACCGCCGAGCAGTGTCAGCAGTGCGCAAGTAGCAGCATTACTGCACTTACTAGGCAATCTTGTATTTTAATAACCGTTTAAATATTGTCGATTTGTTTGCGCTCTCTGTAGATTAGTTCAGACGTTCTTTGCAAAACAGTTTTTAGCATGGATAGGGACTGCAACTGCTGTGTTCGGATGCAGGCTGAGTTGGCATCCCTTCGCTCCCAGCTTCAGGCAGTGTTGGCTTCGGTCACACAGCTTGAGGCTGTTGCCAATGGGCATCACTGTGGGGGTCCGGATGGGGGTTTGTCGGGGACGGCCAGCTCGTCCCACGCATCCCCTGATCGGACTACGACTGTGGTTGCCCGGGATACTGCCCGCATTGAGGCTGATCCCTCACCTGTGGTAGAGTGGGAGGTCGTTTCAAGGTGTGGCAGGGGGCGAAAGACATTCCGGAGGGCTGAACGGAAAGCCTCTCCAGTTTGTCTGACGAACCGGTTTCAGGCTCTGTCTCAGGCTGATACTGATATTCGGCCTGACATGGCTGCTTGTCCTGTTCCAGAGGTTGCCCCTCAGTCTGCAAGATCCGGGCAGTCGCAGAGGGTGGGCTTACTGGTAGTTGGGAGCTCCAACGTCAGGCGCGTAATGGGGCCCCTTAGGGAAATGGCAGCAAGAGAGGGGAAGAAAACCAATGTGCACTCCGTGTGCATACCGGGGGGAGTCATTCCAGATGTGGAAAGGGTCCTTCCGGATGCCATGAAGGGTACAGGGTGCACCCATCTGCAGGTGGTCGCTCATGTCGGCACCAATGATGTGTGTCGCTATGGATCGGAGGAAATCCTCTCTGGCTTCCGGCGGCTATCTGATTTGGTGAAGACTGCCAGTCTCGCTAGCGGGATGAAAGCAGAGCTCACCATCTGCAGCATCGTCGACAGGACTGACTGCGGACCTTTGGTACAGAGCCGAGTGGAGGGTCTGAATCAGAGGCTGAGACGGTTCTGCGACCGTGTGGGCTGCAGATTCCTCGACTTGCGCCATAGGGTGGTGGGGTTTCGGGTTCCGCTGGATAGGTCAGGAGTCCACTACACGCAACAAGCGGCTACACGGGTAGCAGGGGTTGTGTGGCGTGGGCTGGGCGGTTTTTTAGGTTAGATGGCCTTGGGCAAGTACAGAAAGGGCAACAGCCTCAACGGGTGCGGGGCAAAGTCAGGACATGCGGGGACCAAGCAGCAATCGGTATTGTAATTGTCAACTGTCGAAGCTGCGTTGGTAAAGTACCGGAACTTCAAGCGCTGATAGAAAGCACCAAAGCTGAAATCGTTATAGGTACAGAAAGCTGGCTTAAGCCAGAGATAAATTCTGCCGAAATTTTTACAAAGGTACAGACGGTGTTTAGAAAGGATAGATTGCATGCAACCGGTGGTGGAGTGTTCGTCGCTGTTAGTGGTAGTTTATCCTGTAGTGAAGTAGAAGTGGATAGTTCCTGTGAATTATTATGGGTGGAGGTTACACTAAACAACCGAACTAGGTTAATAATTGGCTCCTTTTACCGACCTCCCGACTCAGCAGCATTAGTGGCAGAACAACTGAGAGAAAACTTGGAATACATTTCACATAAATTTTCTCAGCATGTTATAGTCTTAGGTGGAGATTTCAATTTAACAGATATAGACTGGGACACTCAGATGTTTAGGACGGGTGGTAGGGACAGAGCATCGAGTGACATTATACTGAGTGCACTATCCGAAAATTACCTTGAGCAATTAAACAGAGAACCGACTCGTGGAGATAACATCTTGGACCTACTGATAACAAACAGACCCGAACTTTTCGACTCTGTATGTACAGAACAGGGAATCAGTGATCATAAGGCCGTTGCAGCATCCCTGAATATGGAAGTTAATAGGAATATAAAAAAAGGGAGGAAGGTTTATCTGTTTAGCAAGAGTAATAGAAGGCAGATTTCAGACTACCTAACAGATCAAAACGAAAATTTCTGTTCCGACACTGACAATGTTGAGTGTTTATGGAAAAAGTTCAAGGCAATCGTAAAATGCGTTTTAGACAGGTACGTGCCAAGTAAAACTGTGAGGGACGGGAAAAACCCACCGTGGTACAACAACAAA
Source organism: Schistocerca piceifrons (assembly GCF_021461385.2). NCBI lineage: Eukaryota > Metazoa > Arthropoda > Insecta > Orthoptera > Acrididae > Schistocerca > Schistocerca piceifrons. Next base: position 191,128,454 of record NC_060142.1, on the reverse strand, counting down.
GTTAGGAAACTACTGCGAAAGCAAAGAGAGCTCCACTCCAAGTTTAAACGCAGCCAAAACCCCTCAGACAAACAGAAGCTAAACGATGTCAAAGTTAGCGTAAGGAGGGCTATGCGTGAAGCGTTCATTGAATTCGAAAGTAAAATTCTATGTACCGACTTGACAGAAAATCCTAGGAAGTTCTGGTCTTACGTTAAATCAGTAAGTGGCTCGAAACAGCATATCCAGACACTACGGGATGATGATGGCATTGAAACAGAGGATGACAGGCGTAAAGCTGAAATACTAAACACCTTTTTCCAAAGCTGTTTCACAGAGGAAGACCGCACTGCAGTTCCTTCTCTAAATCCTCGCACAAACGAAAAAATGGCTGACATCGAAATAAGTGTCCAAGGAATAGAAAAGCAACTGGAATCACTCAATAGAGGAAAGTCCACTGGACCTGACGGGATACCAATTCGATTCTACACAGAGTACGCGAAAGAACTTGCCCCCCTTCTAACAGCCGTGTACCGCAAGTCTCTAGAGGAACGGAGGGTTCCAAATGATTGGAAAAGAGCACAGATAGTCCCAGTCTTCAAGAAGGGTCGTCGAGCAGATGCGCAAAACTATAGACCTATATCTCTTACGTCGATCTCTTGTAGAATTTTAGAACATGTTTTTTGCTCGCGTATCATGTCATTTCTGGAAACCCAGAATCTACTATGTAGGAATCAACATGGATTCCGGAAACAGCGATCGTGTGAGACCCAACTCGCCTTATTTGTTCATGAGACCCAGAAAATATTAGATACAGGCGCCCAGGTAGATGCTATTTTTCTTGACTTCCGGAAGGCGTTCGATACAGTTCCGCACTGTCGCCTGATAAACAAAGTAAGAGCCTACGGAATATCAGACCAGCTGTGTGGCTGGATTGAAGAGTTTTTAGCAAACAGAACACAGCATGTTGTTATCAATGGAGAGACGTCTACAGACGTTAAAGTAACCTCTGGCGTGCCACAGGGGAGTGTTATGGGACCATTGCTTTTCACAATATATATAAATGACTTAGTAGATAGTGTCGGAAGTTCCATGCAGCTTTTCGCGGATGATGCTGTAGTATACAGAGAAGTTGCTGCATTAGAAAATTGTAGCGAAATACAGGAAGATCTGCAGCGGATAGGCACTTGGTGCAGGGAGTGGCAACTGACCCTTAACATAGACAAATGTAATGTATTGCGAATACATAGAAAGAAGGATCCTTTATTGTATGATTATATGATAGCGGAACAAACACTGGTAGCAGTTACTTCTGTAAAATATCTGGGAGTATGCATACGGAACGATTTGAAGTGGAATGATCATATAAAATTAATTGTTGGTAAGGCGGGTACCAGGTTGAGATTCATTGGGAGAGTGCTTAGAAAATGTAGTCCATCAACAAAGGAGGTGGCTTACAAAACACTCGTTCGACCTATACTTGAGTATTGCTCATCAGTGTGGGATCCGTACCAGGTCGGGTTGACGGAGGAGATAGAGAAGATCCAAAGAAGAGCGGCGCGTTTCGTCACCGGGTTATTTGGTAACCGTGATAGCGTTACGGAGATGTTTAATAAACTCAAGTGGCAGGCTCTGCAAGAGAGGCGCTCTGCATCGCGGTGTAGCTTGCTCGCCAGGTTTCGAGAGGGTGCGTTTCTGGATGAGGTATCGAATATATTGCTTCCCCCTACTTATACCTCCCGAGCAGATCACGAATGTAAAATTAGAGAGATTAGAGCGCGCACGGAGGCTTTCAGACAGTCGTTCTTCCCGCGAACCATACGCGACTGGAACAGGAAAGGGAGGTAATGACAGTGGCACGTAAAGTGCCCTCCGCCACACACTGTTGGGTGGCTTGCAGAGTATCAATGTAGATGTAGATGTAGAGATAGTATGGGCACGGTGGACCAAGGTTTTGAGAACGCCCATTGTTTGTGCTGGATGGTGGCAACTAGTAGCTTGTAGATATAGGTCTGTATGAGTGGGCTTTCTGTACACCGAGTGACCAAGTGTGCCATCACTCTTCCATCACACCAAGACGTCTAAAAATGGCAGACAACCATCTTTCTCTATCTCCATGGTAAACTTTATGTTGTCATGTATGGAGTTCATGTGACGTAAAAATTCTTGGAGATGGTCCAGACCATGAGGCCACACTATAAAAGTATCGTCAAGTACTGCCAAAATACTGTTGGTTTAAAAGTGGCAGAGTCGAGTGCCCTCTCCTCAAAATCCTCCATAAAAAGATTGGCCACCAGGGGAGACAAAGGACTCCCCATGGCGACACCATCAGATTGTTCGTAAAATTCATTGTTAAATATAAAATATGTAGAGGAGAGAGTGTGCTCAAACAATGCTGTAATGTCTGCACCAAACATATTGCCAATGAGGTGTAGTGAGTCCACCAGAGGCACCTTTGTGAACAGTGAAACCACATCAAGACTGACCAATAAGTCACTACTTTGCAGTTGTAGTGACTGAAGTCGACTGATAAAATCACCAGAATTCTTTATGTGATGTGCACACTTGCCTATCATTGGTTTGAGCAAAGATGCCAAGAATTTTGCTAGGTCATAGGTGGCTGTTCCAATGTTACTCACAATTGGACGTAATGGCACATTTTCCTTGTGGATCTTAGGCAGTCCATATAGCCTAGGAGGAACTGAACTGTTTAAGATGACTCTCACTTGGTACTTTCTCAATATTCTGCCTATCTGTGAAGAAATATTCCCAATAAATGGTAGATAAACAGTCGACCTGAAAGCCTCTTCCTCTTCCTTGTTCCGTTGTTTGTAGGTCTTCATCACTCCGTTCACTTGCCTAGGTGAAAAGCCATTCTTCAAAAATACTGTTTGCAGGTGTTCCAGTTCCGCTTGCAGACTGTTGGCGTCAGAGATAGTATGGGCACGGTGGACCAAGGTTTTGAGAACGCCCATTGTTTGTGCTGGATGGTGGCAACTAGTAGCTTGTAGATATAGGTCTGTATGAGTGGGCTTTCTGTACACCGAGTGACCAAGTGTGCCATCACTCTTCCATCGCACCAAGACGTCTAAAAATGGCAGACAACCATCTTTCTCTATCTCCATGGTAAACTTTATGTTTTCGTGTATGGAGTTCATGTGACGTAAAAATTCTTGGAGATGGTCCAGACCATGAGGCCACACTATAAAAGTGTCGTCAACGTACTGCCAAAATACTGTTGGTTTAAAAGTGGCAGAGTCGAGTGCTCTCTCCTCAAAATCCTCCATAAAAAGATTGGCCACCAGGGGAGACAAAGGACTCCCCATGGCGACACCATCAGATTGTTCATAAAATTCATTGTTAAATATAAAATATGTAGAAGAGAGAGTGTGCTCAAACAACGCTGTAATGTCTGCACCAAACATATTGCCAATGAGGTGTAGTGAGTCCACCAGAGGCACCTTTGTGAACAGTGAAACCACATCAAGACTGACCAATAAGTCACTACTTTGCAGTTGTAGTGACTGAAGTCGACTGATAAAATCACCAGAATTCTTTATGTGATGTGCACACTTGCCTATCATTGGTTTGAGCAAAGATGCCAAGAATTTTGCTAGGTCGTAGGTGGCTGTTCCAATGTTACAATTGGACGTAATGGCACATTTTCCTTGTGGATCTTAGGCAGTCCATATAGCCTAGGAGGAACTGAACTGTTTGGTTTCAGACTCTTGATGACATCCTTCGGTAGAGAACTATTTGATAAAAGTTCTGCTGTTTTTCGCACTACTCGGCTCGTGGGATCCTTATCGATTTTGCGATACATTGAATCACACAATAAAACATTGATCTTATTAATATAGTCATCCCTTGGCATGAGGACAGTAGCATTTCCTTTGTCAGATTTTAAGACTACTGTATCCACATCTGCTCGTAAGTTACGGAGGGCTACCCTCTCCATGGGCGAGATGTTATTCTTCATTGGTGCACCCCTGGTCAATACATGGCAAGACTCTCCGACGAACTTCCTCCGCTTCATCTGTATCAAGACGGTGTACAGCTTCTTCGATGGCACTGATGAAATCCACTAGTGGCGGTGAAACAGGTGTGGGAGCAAAATTCAGTCCTTTTGCTAGCACAGACACAGTCGCGTCATCTGAAGTTTTCTCTGTCAAATTAACAACAGATCGTCGAGTTGGAACTTCCTGCTGCATCTGTTTAGAAAGTCTGTTTATCTACCATTTATTGGGAATATTTCTTCACAAATAGGCAGAATATTGAGAAAGTATCAAGTGAGAGTCATCTTTCGTCCTCCTTCCAAAATTTCATCACTGGTGGGATCCGTTAAAGATGACCTGGGCCTGCGTAAACCAGGTGTTTACAAAATTCTGTGTGAATGCGGCAAATCATATATAGGGCAAATGACACGAACTGTGCGGGAATGCATTGTGGAACACCAACGGCATACTCGCCTTCTCCAACCCACCAAGTCCGCAATCGCCGAACATTGTATTTCCACAGACCATTCCATGAATTACGACGACACAAAAATTTTGGCCCATACATCAAACTTTTGGTGCTCGATTATCAATGAATCTGTGGAAGTAAGATTGTTTGACAACGAGACTCTCATCAATCGAGATAGCGGTTATCAGCTAAACTCTGCTTGGAATCCTGTTATAGAGAAACTTCGTAGTCGACGTAGTTATCTGCATAAAGATGGCAATCGACCTGATACCAATACGCCAGGCTCTCACAGTGGAGGGCGCGAGGCGCAGCGCACAGAGCCATTATGAACGCGCACGTTGAGCAGCGCATGCGCAATGTCACCTCAGAAGGCTTTAAATAGCGGAGCTCAGCGCGCAATCGCCAGTACTACTACAGTGGCATTCACCTGAAGATGGCCAGAAGACTCTGCGCCGAAATATCGTGGCAGAACGTTACTGATATCCGGCAGTTCTCCCGTGTTTTTATGGAACAACATTTAATAATTCCTTGAAAAGCATCATTAACAATGTCTTTTGTTGCTTTCTATCTAACAGGATTTATTATAACATTCATAAAGTCTGCAAAAAGTACCAGTGGTCTGATGCAGATTAAGTGGAATGTCATTCACATGTATAAGGACTAGGAGGTGTAGTAGTGACACCTAAAACAACCCTGGAGGCCTCCACTCATGATTTCTATTCAATCACTAAAATTTTGTCTCCTTAAAACATTTTTTGAGTTATTTGGCACGATATTTTCTACTTTGTTTTTAAGCCAATTGTTTGTAAAACCACCAGTTCCAAGTTTCTCTAAGAGACCAACATGATTTTGCGATGTTTAGCAGATGTTGTGGTATGTGTTATAATTTGATTTGATTGAATAAAGGAGACAAAACAATAGTAGTTTTAGCTCCCTATTTCCACTACCAAAACTGAGTTTATTGTGCAGTTCCTCTCCCTGTCATTCTAATAAAGCTGCCAGTACTTTTGAAGAGTAGTAGTAGGCCCTTTGCTAGGTCCTTATTAGCTACAGTTTCTTCAGGAATTAATGACTCATGTATTCTGTGTCATTTGGCCTCCAGTGCTTCACATTGGAATATTAAAAGTAGTTTGATATCATCCTCCACACCAAATAGTCTGCACTTAGGAGCTTCTTTCTCTGCACCCATTGTGTCCTGGAAAGAAAATTGTGAAACACATCACATAAGTCTGCCTGCAGGGCTCTGCTTGTGGTGCAGAGTGCTGATATGTTGGCTTAAAGCTATTATTGAACCATCTTAAATGTGTAATAAACACTACAGGCTGCATCACCTACATAGACAATCTGTAACTACAGTATCTGACAACACAGATACTAAATTAGAGGAAAATAGTAGGGTGATTCTTGAGAGCTATGTAACTGGTGCACAGAAAACAAACTAATAACAGTCCACAAAACAGTTTACATGTTCATAAACCCCACAAACAGAATAAATTACCAACATATGTAAACTGCTCAATCCAAATAAATGACCAACCTACGTAAAGAAAGAAGTACATAAGCACTTTGGTAAAAACATTGATGAAAAACAAAACTTTCATGCACATGCAGAAACTGTCTAACAGAGTGACATTAAAAATCCTGTATGAAATAGCAACCATTTACCAAAGAAGTATTCAGCTGCCATTAAGTGTAATAAGAATGTACCATAATTCAATGTTAATCACTATTGTGACCTACAGGTCAGGTATTTGCGCTCATAGAGCCAAATATGTAAGGACAGTAGAGGATCTATGGTGAGCATGAAGAAGAGTACACCTGCACCTGACAGACTCATATAGGACAACACCAACTGAGGCACTTTGGATGAAACTAGACTTGCTGCCTCTGAACTTAGCTACAAGAAAGAGCAGTGCACAATATTGGCTCAAAAAAGGCAAATATGATAAGGTAAAGGAGATACTGGGCAGAAGACCCATACAGAAAAAGGAAATTAAGGCCTGCATTGACTGAGACTTGTGAGAAATCTGGGACAGGGCAGAAACAGGGAGGTGAATTTGCCAGCTCCTTCCTAACATAAAAGAAATATGCGGAATGACGTACTCAATTCTGACCAACAGAGTTATACACTACCTGTTGTGGCATGATCCATATCTCAGCTATTGACAGAAAATACAACAGCCTATAACATAATAAAGAATGAGGAACTGTGGTATAAGTTGAACTGACTGACAGCTAAAATATCAGCTAATGAACTGCAAGCCTGTGTGGCTGAGAGACAACCAAAAAGAGGCCATACACCATGACAATGAGGCCTACCACAGCAGAACATTCACCTATAACAGCCTTCCAGAAGCAGTGAGGAGATGAGCGTTGGGGAGCATCAGGAAGGATTTCCTGAGACTCCTGATGGCCATCTGCCAAACTTTGCACCTTGGGTGGCACAGCAGGACAGCCCCCCTGTGAATCCTTAGTTGCGTCTCAGCATACCAGGGTCCTACTCTCCAGACAAATGAGAAATGTAGCTTGGTTCTGATACCAAGTTGTAGTGTGCTGTAGTGTTGTGAAGTGTAGTGTTGTATACTAGTGTAGTTCAGAATTATAAGTTACAAAATATATGGCCCAATGCAGTATAATAGTAGCATGTGCCTTCTGGGTTTTGGATGAACATATTTTTCTGTGCAAGATGGACAAAGGATAGTAAATAGAATTTGTTTCATCCTTTTAAAAATTACTTGTATTTTAGCACAGACTGCAGAACTTCTCTTAAAATATGGTTTCAACATCATTAATTTCCCATGTTTTTGTTTTTGGCTCTTAATCCAATATTCTGCATGCTGCCTCCTGATCCAGCCATTTAGTTTTGATTGTACCATTTATTTGATGACAGTTAAGACAGTTTCTGGTCCAACAAATAGAGTCACTGCTTCTGTCCTGGTCAATTTATCAGCTTGTTCATTCATTACCACAAACTCCTGAGTGACCCACAACAACTTTACCCTGTTCATTTCTCGTGCCTTATACGGAATTCGTGGCATTCTGCAATGATCTTTGATGTCATTGGATAAGCTCATAGAGATTTCTGAGCTGTTTGGCTGTCTGAATGAATGTAGCTGCATGATCCTTGTTGCCTTACATAGACTGTCCTCTGCACACATTCAGATAGCAAATATCTCCATCTGGAATACTGTGGTCAGCTTCCATAGAGAGACTGCACTCTCTAGTCTAGGCTCTACTCTGTATACACTGGCCCCAGCACCTCCATCCTTCGGTGACTCATCAGTAAACCACATTACGTTTCCTGAATGGAATTGTGTTTCATTCTTTCCCTGCTCCTTACTTCCAGTTGTTGCATTGAAAGCCTTACTGGTGCATCTGGAAGCTATTGTATAGTCAGCTGCATTTCGTCAACCATTCTTATATTTAACATTCACGATATTAATGTCGAATTCCAGATATCCTAATGGTTTTCAGTTTTAACCTGTATGTCTCTATGCTTGCCTCCATTGTGACCCAAAGGTTTCCAGTTTTAGCCTTTGTCCCTCCACACTTGCTTCCACTGTAACCCAAAGACGTAATGGAGGCACGTCCAGCATTGTCTTCATACCAGCAGTGAGGTGCTGCTAATTCCACCTGTTATGGCTAAGCAGACCAATATCTGCATCTTCCCAAACTCCTTAGCACTGACAGTGACATTCTGTTTTACTTTGTTCCACCATACTGTACTATTATAGTTATTATTACAGAGGTGCATGTGCAATACATGTTCCTTAAACTTAAACTCCAGTTTTTACCACAGCCTCTTCCAGCTCACTAGAGAACACATTTTTTCTTGCAACTATTTATGTAAGTTGTCCTTGTTAGTTTTCCATCCAGGGTGACCCTTAGTTACTTCTGCTGGGAGAATTTCATCAAAGAGCTAAAGATTCCAGTACGTGCCGTGGACACGCTTCCTCGTAGACATTATTACAACACTTTTCTTGGAACTTGTTTTTAGATCTTGTTTCCTGCACTAATTTTGCACAATGTTTGACTACAGTTTGCTATTGGTCCGAATTTGCCAAGTAATAATATAATTAATTCACCTGTGTACCTGAAACAAAAGTAAACTTTATCATTTAACTCTTCAATGGATTCATTCACAGCTAGGTTCATCAGTGGTAGGGACAAAACCCCTCCTGGCAGACACCCTCTGGTTGCATTGATAACTATTTTCTCATGTCTTCTACCGTTTTTTTACTTAGTCAAACACTGGAAACTACAGGTAGGAATATCAATAACGTAGGAACAGATAGATCGCTACTTCCTGTTAAGAAGACACATTAATCTTCTGACAGGCCCAATTAAAACACACTTACATAGAGCTTTTTGCCACAGCCTTCATCAGCATAACAGAAACATACACCATTCGTACACATGAGCAAGCACACCTCATGCACACATAAATGCCACCTCCAGCGTCTCGGGCTGGAATGTTTTTTTTTACTTAACATGGTCTTAATACACCTACATACAGTGGTCTTAATGACATGCTCTTCTACATCTCTGACCATAGCTTCAAAGGCTATATCGCTGAAAGCCTCCCTTTATGAGTCATATTATTATTTTTTCTCTTTTTTGTTCTTTTCTTTTTATACATGTAAGCTATACATATCCCGCTCTTCAATTGATTAATTCCACTATCTTCACCTATTTGTTTCTATAAGTGGTAGTGACTAGCTCCGTCGTACCAGTATTGTTTAAAAATGTGTCTTCCAACTGTATATTAAAAAGTGTTATAAAAGTTATTAGGAAGGCCAAGTTTATTCATATGTTCATGTCATCATTTCGTCTGCGCCAAGAATCCTGCATCAGAAGGTTCGAAGCAGACAAGAGGAATTTGCGTGAGCAGCAGAGAGGCGATCCTGCATCTGCATTGTAACAATCAGCACTACGCACAATGGAACTAATGTGAAGCAGTATGTAACTCAAAAATTTGAATATTGGTCTTAAATGTATTGACACTGAAGGTCTGTTGATATTAGTAACAGTTAAAGTTCACCCAGGATATGTGTACAGATTTGTAAATTACCTTCCAGTTTCTTTCAATTATCCCTTCCAACCATTTTTTTTAAATTATTCAAGCAGCAATTATTAATCAGTTTCTGTTATTTTGTCAGGAGACACAATCGAAAGTGGATGTGTCCGTAAAAATTGTGGCGGATGCAGTCAAAGAGCTGCAAGATGTATGCAAAAACTTAACCTACAGAAGTACAAATGTTAAGTCTAAGAGTAGACCAGATAAGTTTAGATTCGAAAGTTGCCAAAAACAGAGAGATAAGTTATGTGCAGATGTAAACAAAATAACTGAAAAAGCTGAAGCCACAATGCTGGATAAGGGCGGCACCCTTGCTGAAAAGGTAGTGTCAGAGTGCAAAATTTATGTAGATACTGTAGAAGAAACTCTAACAGAGAATAAGCTAAAATAGATTCAGGTTTAAAGGAAGCAGAGGAAATGTTATGGGGCAGTATTGCAGAATGCAACAACTCTTGCCGGCAGCTGTACCTGTCGAGCAAGCACAATTGCCATGCGCTGCCACAAGCGAACACAAACTTGCCTTTCACTGACAGCACGGCATGTTTACCAACATTACTTGCAGATGAGGGATTCCTTAGGCATCGACAATTTCCGGTATTTACCTCTGGTGGGAAAAGAACAAACCCCATGGTCTTTATCAGAGCATTTTGAAATGTTTTATCTCATACTTGGACCGAAGCCCAGAAAATTAGATTTGTTGTTGGATATACACAGGGTGACATTCTGATATGGGCTACGGACATGGCGGAATGTTGCCACTAGTATGAACAGTTTGAGAGAGCCTTTCTGGATAAATATTGGTCTAAGGCTGTACAACAGAGGGTCAGACATGAAGTATTCAACCCAGCTCCATTCGATAGCAAACGTGGAAGCGTAAGGGGCTATTTTGAAAAATATTTGAATAAAACCAGATACTGGATGAACCCAGTATCTCAAGCAGATGTGATGAAAATTTTAAAGAGCTGTCTTCCTGCCCACATTAGGGAAAAGCTCATTACCATTCTGGAATAAAAGACTGAATACTTTCTATCTGTACTGGACTCAATAGATTTAATATACGAAGAGAGGCCAGTACAACCCAAGCCTGGTAATAGACAGATAGTGCCACAGAGATTTATGGACCAACAAGTGAACAACGGATTCATAGCACAACATGGATGACAATCTTACCCACACAGACCTATGGTAATGGCAATTGCAACGGCAATGGACAAAACCATAAATTCAAGGGCAGATATAAAAGAAAGGATATAAAAGAAATTTAACAAAAACAACTACATCTGGCAAGTAGTGTATGGCCATCCTGTATGATATGTTCATACAGAAGCTTCTGGCAAACAGCCAAATAATCCACAGACAGTGGAACTCGGCCAGCAAAGTAACACGCAAAGGCAAAGAAAATTTCAGTCGAGAGCCACACAGGATACTCATCAGTGTAATCAAACACCAACAGTACATCTCTTAGAAGTTATGCCTAACACAGAGGCTGATGTCACCGCGACACCAGAGAACTTGAATTGGTCATAGTAGGCCTGCGTTCTGTGATCTTGGAGGAGAGTGGGGGCACAAGCTTGATCAACACTTGCTTTATCAGATACAATCATGGTAGTGATGTGAAAGATGATGTGTGTCAAAGTAATGAGGGTACACAGAAAAACTTGACAGAGAGCAAAGTACAAACTACTATTAAAGCAAAAATATTTGACCTTGATGTTATCTGTGGTGCTTGGCACAGGCGCTATGACTAATTTGATGTTGTAGGGACTCTTTCAAGAAATGAAGAAACGTGGGCATGTACCCACTCTGATAGTGCAAAATCTCAGTCTTTTCTAGCCCGTAATCCTTGTCATTAAGTTACTCATGTTACTCATTAAAAAATCATGTTAGTATGCCATAGATAATATTTTAATAGTACTGTGAACATCTAATAGTTATTTTACTGTTTATGTTAGCATGTCATAACTTTCACTTGCTCTTCCCCTTGCCACTGTAGTATTGCTACCATAAAAAAATCTTGAAGTAATGCAAAGTCACTTTGTAAGGCTCTTCTTAGACTTGGTACTCTGACTGAGCTTCTATTGCTGTTAAGAAAATCTAATCCTCATTTTTAACTTTCTTCAAATGATGTTTATAAGTAGTCCAATTTGAATCAATAACCCATATATTTATTTCACACACACACACACACACACACAGACACACACACACACACAATGTATAGGGACATCCTCCTCTAGCACCTCAACAGTAGAAGCCGATACCAGTAATATTTTTCAAATTTTGGACAGGTCAATATTATCTCAGCTGTTTTTCTGAAAAATTTCATATAATTTTATGCACAATACATTATATTTCAAGATAAAATTTATAAAAAGGAATTAATTTATTTTTGTTGTTACAATCGATGTGTACTAGCTCCGAATATACAGTTAAAATTTTTTTTTAGAAACATTTGAAATTATGAAATATTTAGCACACTTAAAATTGCTATCATTGATTACACAATCTAGTACTGTTTATTATGTTTATTTCTGGATTTATTTATGAAATAATAATCGAACTTAATAGAACTTAATTTGTCAAGAAAAATTGTAAACCCTTTGGAATATTGTTATCACTGCAGAATGAGGTAGTAGTAAGCAAGCCTCTGATATGATAAGATGTTTTTTGTAGTGTGAACAATGTAAATTCAGCTTTGTTAATGTGGAAGTTCAAAAGACTGTGTGATACAGTAAAATGTGATGCAATGAATTAACGTAAAAACAAAAATTCTGCGGCAACATTCATCAAAATTATTTAGATCAATTGAATGATGAGTACCTAAAATGTGAGAATTTCAGCTTCAAGTATCAGAACCCTAGAAACGAAAAAATGAAGCCAACTCTGCAAGAAAAGATAAGTAAATGAAAATGTTTATGGTAATCATACTCCACTTTAATGTTGAGAAAAGACTTTTGGCATTATGAACAATAGTTGCAACCAACTATGAACAACAGCAGATTACAAGTGTGATTAATTGACTAATAACGAAGTTTTGTTTGTTGCAGAAAAGAAAGTGTTTATTTTGTTAGCAATTTATGTATGAATAAATTTTTGATCACAAGAAACAAAAAACTGAATGCTGCCCAACAAAGGAAATCATACCAACAGTGATGATGTACTACCTTGATCCAGATCATGAAGATGTCATCAGTGAATCTGAACCAGGTTAGGGATCTTGGATTCTGGGTGTTTGGGAAAGATTCCTGTAGATGGCCCATGAATAGGTTGGCATGGGATGGACTCATGCAGGTGCCCATAGCTGGACCCTGAGTTTGTTTGTAGGTAATGCTTTCAAAGCAGAAGTAATTGTGGATGAGGATGTTGTTGGTCATGGTGAATATGAAGGAGATTGTAGGTTTAGAATCTGTCAGGCATAGGGAAAGATAGTGTTCAGTAGCGGTGTGGCCATGGGCATTAGAGATGTTAGTGTAAATAGAGGTAGCATCAAAACTGACAAGCAGGGCACCAGATTGTAAAGGAACAGGAATTATGGAGAGTCATTGGAGGAAATAGTTGGTGTCATTTTATATAGGGGGGTAGGTTGTGGATAATAGTCTGAAGGTATTGGTCTATGAGAGCAGAGATTCTCTCAGTGAGAGTATGGTAACCATCCACAATGGGGCATCTGGGTGGTTGGGTTTATGGACTTCAGAAAGAATGTAGAAGGTAGGGGTGTGGGGAGTGCTGTGGGTGAGGAGAGGGATAGACCCCCTGGAGATGTTCTGGGATGGCCCTATGTACTTGAGGAGAGACTTTAGATCCTGTTGGATTTCTAGAATGGGGTCACTGTGGCATGGATTCTAGGTGGATGAATCTGACAACTGGCAGAGTGCTTCTGCCAGGTAACCCTTGCAGTTTGAAACAACAGTGGCAGAGACTTTGAGAGCAAGTGGGTTTCTAAACTCGGGATCAGTTTTTAGGTGGTAATGTTGCATTTATTTCTGCAGATATAAGCTTAGTTTGCATGTTGAGCAGTTTAGGGAATGATTATGAGGCAAGGTTTGTAGTTAAGAAATTCTGGAAAGTTAACAGGGTGTGATATGGAGCCAGCCTCCCCCCCCCCCCCCCCCCCTTTTCACAGTTGGATGGAAGAGTGAACTGAGTCAGGCAGGGCAGGGTTCTATATTGGTCTTTGGTTGAGTGTGATTGGTATGGTTGGTGCCAAAAAGGTATGTAGTATCCTTCCTTCCACAGTGACCTCCATCTGTTCAGATTCTGCCAGTCCTTAACCCTCGCCAACATAGGCCTGCAAAATCGTATAAATCAGGCCAAAACCATGCAATATTCCTCTCAATCCACAACATTCTCCTGATATACAACCCCAAATTCCTGTATCTCATATCACACATTGAAACTCTTGCTCTCCAGGAACTAGAGCAACATGCACATGCCACCTCAAAAAACTCTCCACCTGTTCCCTTCCTACTCTTGCCTTTGACTACCACTATCCGCCACCTCTACAACAACCTCCAAATGTCCCCTACATCCCCTCACAGCTGACAAACCCTGTCTTGCAGACATACTACATTTACCCCATCACCAACCAGAATCCAGAACCTAAACAGATCCAAAACACAGTCATGAACTTTCCCTCCAATAGCCTTAGCCTCACGGAAGTATCAGTCCTTCGCAAAGGCTTCACCTTTTTTCTCCACTCCCAGAGTCAATCATGCTGAACTTCTTAAAGACCTTCCCTCTCTCTTCTGGTCCCTACAGTGGAAACACTTTCTCGTCACCAAACGTAACAGTCACATCAGTCCTGCCTGAATCAGTCACTCCTCCATCAACCGTGATCCGCCCACTGCTCCAAAATAACCCCCTATTAACTTTCCACAGTGTCTTAACCTTGAACCTTGTCTCACCATAATTTCCCAAGTCCCTCAACATGCAAACTAATCTTATGTCTGCAGAAAGAACTGCAATCCACCACCTAAAAACTGTTCCTGACCTCATAATCTTACCTGCTGACAAAGACCCCACTGCTGTTGTTTTGAAATTCAGGGATTACCTGGCAGAACAACTCCACCAGCTGTCACATTCACTCACCTACAGACCAATTCCATAAATCCAACAGGATCTTTAGCCTCTCCTCAAATCCATAGATCCATCCCAGAGACTCTCCCCAGAGTCCATCTCTCACCTCACCCCAACCACTCCCCGATACCCTACCTTCTACATGCTTCCTAAAGTTCATAAGCCCAACCAGCCAGGACGCTCCACTGTGGCTAGTTACTGTGCCCCCACTGAGAGGATGTCTGCTCTCTTAGGCCAACACTTCCAGCCTATTACCAGCAAGCTACACTCCTATATAAATACCGCCAACCATTTCCTCCACCAACTCTCCACAATTCCTGTTTCTTTATCACGTGGTGCTGTGCTCATCATTATTGATGCCATCTCCCTTTACACTAACATACCTATTGCCCTTGGCCCCACCACTATTCAGCACTACATTTCCCAACACCAAACAGAGATTCGAAACCTGCAACATTCTTCCCAGTCACCATGACCAACTATATCGTCATCCTCTATTACTTCTCCTTTGAAAGCATTACCTAGAAAAAAATTCAGGGCACAACTATGGGCACCAGCATGGCACCATCCTATGCCAACCTGTTCGTGGGCTATCTACAGGAATCCTTCCTAAACACCCAGAATCCCAAGCCCCACAACTGGTTCAGATTCACCGATGACGTCTTCGTGATCTGAATTGAGGGTGAGGACACAATATCCAAATTCATCCAGAACCTCAACACCTTTTCCCCCATTTGCTTCACCTGGTCTCACTCAACCCAATAAGCCATCTTCCTTAATGTTGACCTCCATCTCAAAGATGGCTACACCAGTACCTCCGCCCATATCGAACCTACCAACCACCAGCAATACCGCCACTCTGACAGCTGCCACCCATTCCACACCAAGAAGTCCCTTCCATACAGCCTAGACATCCATGGCTGTCACATCTGTAGTGATGAGATGTCCCTCTCAAAATATACCAAGGGTCTCAATGAGACCTTCAAAGACTGTAACTACCCTCCCAACCTTCTACAAAAAGAAACCTCCCATGCCTTATCTCTCTAGTTACCCACCGCCTCCCAAAGTCCCACCTTCCACCCACAGAGGAACAGTCCCTTCATGACTCAGTACCATCCAGGTCTCGATCAACTGAATCTCATTCGCCATGAGGTTTTCGATTACCTCTTGTTGTGCCCTAAAATGAGAAATGTCCTACCCACTATTCTTTCCACTCCTCGCATAATGGTATTCCACCACCCACTGAACTTACACAATATCCTCATCTAGCCCTACACAACCCCTACCCTCAACCCTTGCCTCATAGCTCATATCCCCGTAATAGACCTAGATGCAAGACCTGTTCCGTATGTCCTCCCACCACCACCACCAACTCCAATCCGGTCATCAGCATCACCTATCCCATCAAATGCATGTCCTCCTGCGAAGCAAGTCTTGTGAACTACAAGCTAAGCTGCAACCACTGCGCTGCATTCTATTTGGGCATGACAATCAACAAGCTGTCTGCATGAATGGCCACTGTCAAACTGTGGCCAAGAAACAGCTGGACCACCCCATTGCTGAGCATGCCACCCAATACAACATTCTTCATTTCAGTGAGTGATTCACAGCCTTTTCCATCTGGATTCTTCCCACCAAAAACAGCTTTTCTGAACTGCACAAGTAGGAACTCTCCCTGCAATATGAGGATGGTTTGGAAAGTTCTCAGAATCACCATGTAGGTGAGTGAATGTGACAGCTGGTGGAGTTGTTCTGCCAGGTAATCCTTGACTGAGTTGTTCACATGATATTCATTGGACTGTTGCCTGTAAGCACTTGCCACATCATTGCTCTTGGAAGAGAGCTGTGGCGGTGACATGGTTTGGCAGTGACATGGTTTTGTTGTTGTTCCCACATACTGATTTGTGAAAATGGAAAAAA
The DNA here is from genome assembly GCF_021461385.2 of Schistocerca piceifrons. Lineage (NCBI taxonomy): Eukaryota > Metazoa > Arthropoda > Insecta > Orthoptera > Acrididae > Schistocerca > Schistocerca piceifrons. The sequence goes on along the minus strand of NC_060142.1, from coordinate 191,111,938 downwards.
TTGAGATTTGAACAGTGATTAAGTACTTCATAAAGTAAGGTATGAAAGCAAAGGTTGTTCATGCCGATTTCCAGAATACACTGGGGGACTCTGCTCCTTCATATTCAGTTGTTATTAAGTGAACAAATGAATTTAAATTTGTTTGGGAGATATTAGATGATGATTTGTGCAGTGGTCAGCCTAGATGTGTCACTACTCCAGAAAGTGCACAAAATGGTTATGGAGGATCGCCGATTGAAAGTGCATGAAATTGCTCACACTTGCCAGATGTCATCTGTAAGGGTATATCACATTTTAACTGAAGAATTAGGAATGAAAAAATTATCTGCAAGATGGGTTCCATGACTCTTTGACGCTGGATCAAAAACATGTGCCATCGCCGCGACAAAATTACACAAACTAAGTTATGAATTGTAACCACACCTGCCTTATTCACCTCATATAGCTCTGTCAGACTTCCATCTCTTCCCAAAACTGAAAATTTTTCTTGATGGACTAAGATTCACTTCAAACAAAGAATTGATAGCTGGAGTTGACAGTTATTTTGCAGGCTTGGAGGAAACTCATTTTCGAGATGGGATCAAGCCACTGGAGCATTGTTGGACCAAGTGCATTAATCTACAAGGAGACGACTTTGAAAAATAAAAAGGTTTCAGTGATGTAAGTACATTTTTTCTGTTCTGTTCCGAGAACTTTTCAAACCACCCTCTTATATCCTACATTCCTTTAACCCTCCTGGCCTCAACCTTTGTTAGTCATTGTCCTTACCCATCTGTCCCCATTCCATCACCATACAGCCCTCTATTCCAGCAATGCATCCACGGTATTTTTACTTCTCTCCTTTTCTGCTACCCCCTTTGCCCCCACCCTCTGTCTAACCTCCCAACAGCACCTAGCTGCCCTACTATCTCTTCACCTGGTTCCCATATGTTGCAACAGGCAGAACTTTATCATTGCCCACCCCTACTGAGCTATCCCTCCCGTCCTCGCCTCAGACTCCTCCTTACCCCCACTACCCGGTTGCCTCTCCCATCACATGTTGCTGCTTGCAGTCTGGCCTCAGCAGCCAGAGACTCTGGTCATCTGAGTGTGAGTTGCATTTGCGTGAGTGTATGTGTATGTAGACTATTTATGATGAAGGTGTTGTTTGGCCAAAAGTTCACTTTCTGACAATATTTTTGTTGTGCCCATCTGCGACTCAGCATCTCCTGTATATGGTGAGTAGCAACTACCCTTTTCCCAGTATTGTTATATTCCACCCTTGATTTTACATTGTTTGATTATTCTTGTAAATATATATTTAAAACACTGACTCAACTCCATGACAAAAATCACATTCCATGTACTTGAAATATATATATATTTTTTGAGGTTTTATTGAAACTTTACTGTCCATTCTCAAAATGGCTGACTCTCTCCTAACCATTATTGACTGTGTAAAGGTATAAAAGCACATGGTGGTTAATGAGAGTTGGTGATATGAACCCCTACTGCTGTATTGAGATTGTGAGATCGTGTGTGTTTGTGTTTATAGAAATATATATAAAGCTGAGCTCTAAATTGCAAAATTCTAGGTTTAAGTAATAATAGCTACAGGTAAAAGGAAATCAGGTTCTGTTTGGACTGATGTGGTGATTTTTGTTGGATATATTCCTTGGTTGCCAGATGGCAGCTCATGACATCAGAGTAGGCAGCATCTCAGATTCTGTACAGCAGTGCAGCGTGCCATAGAGCTCCATTCATGGTGTTCACTGATCATAGGACATGGTAGTTAGGGAGAAATTTGTATAACACAGAACCAAATGTAACTCAGAAGGATAATGGTAATCTGTTCATATTATTGGTTGTAAGATGTTGTTGCTGATTGGAAGTTAAAGCGATTTGTAATTGGGATAATAAACCCTTGTGTGTGAACCTACCACCACCTGATACTATGTAATAGTAGTCATTTCACAGGAAAAGTCTGGTGGAAGGCAGGGTCCTTCTGAAATGAGTAACAAGATTGCATGAAAAAGGAGAATGTCTGTGCATACCGCCAAAATTTTTCGAGAGAATTTTGCAGCCATATGGAGCTTATATGATATTGTACTTGGTGATAGCCACGCCAAGAAAATTGCCGAAAAAATAAATGAGTACAGTACGTTATTCACGGCGACAGGTATGACGAAACCCGGTGCACCTTTGACTGAGATAATTAAGAGCAGCAACTCACTTAATGAGCTATCTAAGAATGATGCCTTCATAATCATGGGTGGAAGTAATGATGTATACAGAAATGAGTGCAAACATGCGACCCAGTGTTTAAAAACTACATTACTTGATCTGAAAGTTCCAAACATCATAGTTACTAGTTTGCCTCACAGATACGACCTGCAAGACAATTCCATCGTAAATCTGGAGCTTGCAAAAGTAAACAGACAATTCTACAAAATATGCAAGTCCCAACATCTTCCAGATGCAAGAGATTTGTTTACGAAACATGGACTACATTATAATAACGCTGCAAGTCATACGTTGGCAAAATGCTAGCGAAATTAATACAAAAAGACGACGACGTTGCAAGAAAACCAATTGCTGTGCAACCAGTTTCGACCAAGGAAATGGATAAACGAGAAAACAATTTCAAAATCGCAGCCACAGCGCCAGCTCAAACAGGAACATCACGTCCAGAAGATGAGACGGTGCCAGAACCAGCCTCAGAACATACAGCAAAGACTGAAATTATCGTCAAGAAAACTGTACCTACTCATCATCCAGATACTCACACACAGGGAAACTGATGAAAGGGGCCAGTTCTATCCGAATTTGGCCCAATACAACGAATCCAGAACAAGCAGTCAACACTCAGGTGGACGTTCCGTTACTTTATAGTCAAATTAGTTTTAAAGACCCTCTACCTAATAATATATGCAGTAGTAATTTCGTTATGCACTTGAACATAAGAGGTCTGTCTGAAGGAATGATCAAGAAGCTTTATGATATAGAAATTTTGCTAGAAAGTGTGAAACAATCTGTGAAAGTAATATGCCTTAATGAACATTGGCTAAAATCTGAAAATATCAGTCTCCTAAATAAACTTACAGGTTATAAACTGGCTACCAGCTTTTGTAGGACCAATGGGTATGGAGGCTCTTGCATATTAGTTCATTCCACGGTAGACTATGATATCAGACAGAATTTTAGCCATGTGAATGAAGAAGGCACATTTGAAAGTTGTTGTATAGAACTTAAAGAGTATAACACACTAATTATCAGCATATATCGCACCCCTGGGTACCATATAAGCTCTGTATTTTTAGATAAGTTTGATACATTGCTACATAAATTAAAATGTGAGAAACTGTACAAGAAAGTGGTTATATGTGCTGACTTCAACATAGATGTAAGGACTGATGACAAATTTTCTTCACACTTAAAGAACCTGGTAGCCACAAATGGGCTAAATCTCAATTTCGATCAGTATACAAGAATTACAGCAAGCTCTGCAACATGTATTGACAATATTGTAAGTAGTTATAATTATTATGTAAAAGAAAAGTTTCTTCTAGATTTAGGAGTATCAGACCATAAAGCACTATTTGTATCACTACCAAAGCAAAATTTAGTCTGCACAACAAAACGATGTAGGAATTTCAGTCAAGAAAATGTGGAAGTATTTTGCAAAAAACTAAGCCAAACCAAGTGGACAGTCAGCAAACACACTTCCACAAGTGACAATTACAATAACTTTTTAACTGAATTCTTGGGTATATTCAATGAATGCTTCCCCTTTTGTAACAGTGAGGACCAGGTCCCAAAAAAGTAGATCCTGGGTAACAAAAGGAATTAGAGTGTCTAGTTCTACTAAGAGGAAACTGCATATGGAGACAAAAGTAAATTGAAGCCCTCAATTTCTTAAGTATGTAAGCACATACAAAAAAACATTTGACAAAATAGTTAAACTAGCAAAACGTACTGCAAATAACAACTTCATTTCAAATGCAAAAAACAAATCAAAAGCTGTTTGGTCTGTTATAAGAAGTGAAGTTGGAAGTGAGGCAGAGAGAAAATGCCCTTCTAAAATAGTGATAAATGGTAGAGCTGTTACAGAACCCAGTGCCATTTATGAATCATTCAATGACTTTTTCATAAACTGTAACAAATTTGGTGACTGTTCACCACCAAATACAAAGCCCAATATGACAGATAGCAATTGCACATGTTTTAAGTTTTCTCATGTTTCCATCTCAGATGTCATCAAAATCATAATGTCCCTAAAAAATTCAAAATCTGCGGGGTGGGATGAGGTCCCCACTGAAATAATACAAATAGTCCATCACAGTATTGCATATCCACTCTCTTTCATAATCAACCAATCATTTGATGAGGGATGTTTCCCAGATCGATTAAAATATGCAGAAGTTCGGCCCATACACAAAAAAGGCAAACAAGATGAATTGGGCAACTATAGGCCAATCTCACTGTCACCAATTTTCTCAAAAATATTTGAAAGAGCTGCATGTGATCAGATTGAAAATCACAATTCATCTAACAGCATTATCTTAGGCAATCAATATGGTTTCAGAAAAGGCCGCAGCACAATCCATGCAATAAATGAATTAGTCACAAAAGTCAGCAGATGTCTTGATGATAGAATGTGTGTGTC